>NW_026000082.1:8857843-8943175 GCF_001458135.2 Marmota marmota marmota | reverse complement strand
ACCTGCCCGCTCTCTGGCCGCCGCCGGTTGGCCGACCGCAGCGCACCTCCGCCTTTAGCCTCCGGACACCAGCTTCCTCCGGGTCGCTCTCCGCGCTGCCCGAGTGCGCTCCGAGAGCTTAGAAGAGTCGAGGTGGCGCCGAGAAGGAGGAAGCGAGCAAGCGAGCGGGGGCGCCACGGCTTGCAGTCGCGTCTCTAGAGCCCCTGCGCTCACTCCCCATCCCAGCGTGGAGAGCCGAGCAGAGAGCATGGGGTCCCCGCCCCAGCTGCGCTGGCTAGGAGGAGGAGGGAGAGGAGGGTTTCACAAAGTATCCAGTCTTTGCGCCACCGTTACCAGCAACAGCCCCAGCCCAGCCTCTCATTTTTCTCTGAGGTCTACTTTTACCCAAACCTCTAAACATACTCATGCCCAAGCTTAAAGAGTGCCAGTGGGCGAAGACAAGAAGGTTGGTTCTCCCTTTTGCCCCCACGTCCCTTGGCAGGAGAGGGCGCTCGGTCCCAGCGGCCAATGGTGGCTGGGTGGCTGTGGTCTTCACTGAAGCTTTGAAGCTTCCGGGCCAAAGTTGGGGAAGGGAGAGGTTTCGCAACTGCCACGTTTTCATCAGTCCTAGTGAGAGACCCGTGCCCCTGAGGGTGTGCAGGTCCCAGTTACTTCTTCCCCAGTTCATTCTACCCGCACATGCTCCATTCTTGGAGTGCTCTGGAGTAAACCACCTTCAGATCAGAACCTGTGCAGAAGACTCCATTGATCATATACACCGCTCCCTACTTCAGATCCTAACTTATAATAAAGTTCCTAGGAACACCAAATCGCAGAAAATATTGGATTAGTCTGAAAACTCTTTCACCCTGAGACTGAATTCAACTTTGGTCAATGCCTGTCACAGCATACCTGTTTCCAGTGGCCCTATTGGGAGTGGATGGGAATCAAATTAAGTGCTGCCCCAAGCGTTCCTTTAAAAAGTTTATTTTATGTATTTGTTAATTAATTGAATATCCTCTTCTGAGAAGTGTCGTTTATGTCTTTGGTCCATTTATTGATTGGGTTATTTGGTTTTTTTTTTTTTTTGATGCTTAGCTTTTTTGAGTTCTTTATATACCCTAGAGATTAGTGCTCTATCTGATGTGTGAGGGGTAAAAATTTGCTCCCAAGATGTAGGCTCTCTATTCATCTCACAGATTGTTTCTTTTGCTGAGAAAAAACTTTTTAGTTTGAGTCCATCCCATTTGTTGATTCTTGGTTTTAATTCTTGTGCTATAGGAGTCTCATTAAGAAAGTTGGGGCCTAATCCCACATGATGAATATTAGGGTCTACTTTTTCTTTTATTAGAGGCAGAGTCTCTTGTACATCATCTCTCACAATTAGAGAAATGCAAATCAAAACTACTTTAAGGTATCATGTCACTCCAGTAAGAATGGCAGCTATTATGAAGACAAACAATAATAAATGTTGGTGAGGATGTGGGGAAAAGACACACTCATACACTGCTGGTGGAACTGCAAATTGGTGCAGCCGATATGGAAAGCAGTGTGGAGATTCCTTGGAAAACTGGGAATGGAACTACCATTTGACCCAGCTATCCCTCTCCTTGGTCTATGCCCAAAGGACTTAAAAACAGCATACTACAGGGACATTGCCACATCAATGTTTATAGCAGCACAATTCACAATAGCTAAACTGTGGAACCAACCTAGATGCCCCTCAGTAGATGAAAGGATTAAAAAATGTGGCATATATACACAATAGAATATTACTCAGCAATAAAATAGAATAAAATCATGGAATTTATAGGTAAATGGATGATGTTGGAGAAAATAATGCTAAGTGAAGTTAGCCAATCCCCAAAAACAAATGCTGAATGTTTTCTCTGATATAAGATGACCGACCCATAATGGGGTAGGGTGGGGGAGCATGGGAGGAATAGATGAACTCTAGATAGGGCAGAGGGGTGGGAGGGGAAGGGAGGGGGCAGGGGGTTAGCAATGATGGTGGAATGTGATAGACATCACTATCCAAAGTACATATATGAAGATATGAATTGGTATGGTCATACTTTATATACAGAGATATGAAAGATTGTGCTCTATATATGTAATAAGAATTGTAATGCATTCCACTGTCATGTATTTAAAAAATAAAATCAATTTTTTTAAAAAAAGTTTATTTTATTCTTTTCAGGGGCCACACTTCTGTCTTCCAGCTGTGTAATAATAAAGCCAATGTGGTGGACTTTTTTTGTTGTTGGTGTTTTTTTTTTGTTTTGTTTTGTTTTGTTTTGTTTTGTTTTTTGGTTGTTCCCCCCCTCCCCTTTCCCTTAGTAGTTTCTGTCACCCATGAAAATTTAATGAAGCATTTTCAGTTATTATCTCCAGAGTCAATGGGCTAAAAATATTTACCCTAATGCACTCCTTGTAGAGCCACTAGGTCCATGACTGGTACAAAGTCATGGAGAGACCCTCCCTTTTTCCACAAAATTCACGACCCATTAAACTTATTCCATAATAACAGCTTCTGTACAAATGGAAGCCCTGGCAAACTTGACTGTCAGGCACCTCCTGAAAAGATAGCAATTTACATAGAGACAAGAAAAATTTGTGAGGTCATTGACAGGATGCAATCTTTGGAGAATAGTTGATCAAAGGAAACTCCCAACAAGGTAGGAAGGAGGTGCTATCCCTAATAACATTCAGTTTTTTACTACCTCTTCTGTGAACAGCAGATCTAACAGTGGGGACCAGGTCAACTGGCTCAAGTTTCTCCAACTTTTCCAAAGTTGTAAAAAGTAGGATGAGTTACCACCAGGAACTCTTCTGCATTGTGTAGGACATTCAGGCTGGTCACCATCTCCATTAAGAGGAATAAAACATTTAAATTTCTTCATGTATAAAGGCATACCCTTGGAATCAAGACCAAGAGAACAGAAAGAATCTGAGAAATCAAGAGTGAAATGTTCCTGGACAAATTAAGTGGCTGGAGAAATGTCAAACCTGGGACAACGGAGCATAGGTCCTGCTTTTTTTCACTGACTCTGTCTAAACACTTGAATGTTCCCAATGCTTTAGGAACACCAAAGCCATTTACATGCATTTTAAGATGCTGCATGCAAGAGATGCGGTCTTCACCTGCCTTCCACCTTGATCTGTTTTCAATTGACATTGTGGTTACAGAATTGAAGGGATGCTGAGCTGGTCAAGTAATGGAAATGTAAGAGAATGTAAAAAGTCCACCAAGGAAACTGGGCAAATTCCCATAAAATTCAACATGGGCAACAAGCAGCTGTTCCCAAGTCCAGGCTGGAAGAAAGCATGATCTATAGTTGCGAATTGCATGCGAAGGATCCAAAGGCCTTCCGGGTTAAACTAAATCCACTCTTAAAGGAATATTTTGTTGTTATACTAAACATGTCAAAAAAATAACTTATCTAAAAGTTAAGGTGTTGTTTTTCTTTTTAAATACCAATGTCATAAGCATGGCTTGGGGGGGGGGGAAGCTATAAACATTCTTTTATCACCTACTTTGAGAAATAGCAAATAATAATAATAGCAAAGATGCATGTTATTTATATACTAGGCACATTTAGGAGTTTTTCTCCTATCATATATCTTATGTCAGTGAGGGAGGCACTCTTATTGTAAAATATAGAGCATGGATTTTGGGATCTGATGGGCTGGCTTCTTCTCTCACAGGTTACCTCTTTATTTCCAAATTCTCCACTCTGTAGTGTTGATGAATAATACATCCTTCACGAGATTGCTGTGAGCCTTAAATGGGATAATATGTTGGACATGACTGACATCAAATAAGTCATCCAGTAAATACTGGTATTTTTTCCAGAATAATTCCGAAGTAGTTTGTTTTAATTCAAGAATCCTTGATGGAGTCCATTGAATATATCAAACACTGTGCTAGTTAGTCATTGAGAATAATGGTGACAAATTAGAAACAGAATCTGACTTTGAGGAATTCAGACTCATGGGCATGAATAGAATACAGTTAGACAAAATGGCATGTTTTTGAACTTCTCATGGTGAGCCCTCTGCACATGATTCTCAAGAACTCAAAGTGGGGAGCTTATATAAATACTGTTTGAAACTGGCCAATAATTGAAAGAAAACTCACTGTGAAAAATCACAAATCTTACTCCCAGTAACTCCTACAAAGGAATGAATGCAAATGGACAATTCATATATTATATAAAATTTCATTTATTCCTACAATTGTTTCAACATTCCTTTCATTGGATGGATTATAATAAAATGAATTTGCACTACAGGTTTTATTTCTTACAGCTTTATTGAGGTACATTGATAAATAAGCACTGTATCTATTTAAGATGTACAATGTGATGTTTTGACATATGTACACATTATGAAATGATTACCACAATCAAGCTAATAACATGCATCACCTCACATAGTATTGTTACTATTTTTTATGTGTGTGATGAGAGAACTTACAATCTACTCCTTTTTTTTAAAACTATGCAGTTCTTATTAAATATACTCACAATGCTGTACATTAGATTTCCAGAACCTATTCATCTGATAACTAAAAGTTTTCAGCCTTTGACCCAAATCCCCCCATTTCCTCCACTCTCTAGTCCCTGACAACCACCTTTCTTTTATCTGTCTTTATAACTTTGACTTCTTCAGATTTCACATGTATGTGAGATGATGCAGAATTTGAATTTCATGTCTGGCCTTTTCACTCAGCATGATGTCCTCTAGGCTCATGTTGTCACAGATGATAGGATGTCCTTCTTCTATAAGACTAATACTCCTTTGGAGCTATATGGCCCCTTTTCTTTATCCATATACCTCTCAACAGGTACTCTGCAGGGTATACTGGGATTAATTAAGTACCATTTCCTGTGGAAATATTCCCAGGACTGAGATTGCTGGAATAGATACTGTTATATTTTTGCTTCTTGCTACCCTTTTGCTTTTCTGAAGAACTCCCATACTATTTTCCAAGGTGAGTATATCAATTTTTAATCCCACCAACAGTATGCAGGGGTTTGCCTTTTTCTACATCCTTGCCAATTCTTGTTATTATTGACTTTTTTGATAATTGCCATCCTAAAAGGGGTAAGTTTTTATCTCATGGTTTTTTTTATTTTTAAAATCTGTTCTTTTTAGATATACATGATAGTAGAGTGTATTTTGACATATTATACATACATGGAGTATAACTTCCCATTCTTGTGGTTGTACATGATGTGGAGTTACACTGGGCGTGTATTCAAATATAAACATAGGAAAGTTATGTCTGATTCATTCTCATTGTACATTAGATTTCCAGAACTTATTCATCTGATAACTGAAAGTTTGCAGCCTTTGACCCAAATCCCCCCATTTCCTCCACTATATATGTTTTGATTGTGTTTTGATTGCACTTCCAAGAACTTTTTTATTATCTGCTGGTCATTTGTATGTCTTTTTGGAGAAAAAAAATGTGTATTTGGGTTCTTTGCCTGATTTTTAAAATTTGTGCTTTGCTATTGAGTTGTATGGACTTCTTATATATTTTAGATATTAAACCCTTATCAGACATATGATTTATAATTATTCATTTCCCATTCCATGGGTTACCTTTTCTGTGCAGAAGCTTTCTAGCTTGATATGAGACAGGATCTCACTAAGTTTGTAAGTGCTTCCCTAAATTGCAGAGATTGACCTTGCCCTTGGGATCCTCCTTTTTCACCTCAGAAGCCACTGGGTTTACAGGCATGTGCCACAATCAGTTTTGATGACAGTATGGTGGTGTTTTAATTGCTATAGCTTTCTAGTATGCTTTGAAATCAAATTAAATTAAATCCAATCCCATGCCTCCAGATTTGCTCTTCTCAAGATTGTTTTTGCTATTCAGGGTCTTTTGTGATTCCATATGAACTTTAGGATTTTGTTTTTATTTTTGTGAAATAAAAGAATTTTTAAAGGGGTTGTGTTGAATCCATAGGTTGCTTTAGGAAGTATAGGCATTTTAACACTACAAATTCTTCCAATCCATGAACTCGGGACTTGTTTTCATTTATTTGTATCTTCTTTAATATCTTTCTCCAGTGTTTTATAATTTTCAGCAAGGAAAGAATTCATCTCTGTGGTTAAATTTATTCCTAAGTATTTTATTCTTTTTTTATGCTATTGTAAATAGAATTATTTCCTTAGCTTTGGAGTTTTCAAAAATAAATTATAACATAGCCAGTACTTATTAAACAGTGTATAATGGTTGCATATACCAGGAAAATGGTAATATTTATGCACACATAAAGCTCTCAAATTAATACATTTTGATAATGTTTATAGGAACATTCCTACCATACCCATTAGAGCCATCATGTGCTCAAAGTATACTATCCACAGAAATCACGAAATTTCGAAGGTTAAAAACAAAGGTGCATAAGCTTCTCGCTGTTCCTTTTATTCAAGTTCATCTGTACATTCTGTATTTTGAGAAGAAAATTCTACTCCTTTAATAAAAAAAAAAATGTTGGGGGCTAGGTCGTAGCTCAGTAGTAGAGCACTTGCCTAGCAGGGGTGAGGCACTGGGTTCCATTCTCAACACCATATAAAAATAAATAAATAAAGTTGTAAAAAAATTTTTTTAAATGTTTACTGATGCTATAGGGTAAACATTTTTTAAAAAATTAAAAACATTTAGTTTTCATTAAAATTTAATAAAAACTAAATGTTTTAAATTTTTTTTTAAAAAAGCTTGCCCTCTAGCACAATGGTAGGCATTGGCAGAGAAAGGAAAACAAACAAACAAACAAAACCTTGCCCTTAAACATATCACCACATTGTATTGAGATAAATGCTATGATAATGCCAAGAACAAGAAGCTAAGAGAATGCCAAATAGGGCACTCACCCCGTGATGAGATGTTATGAGGACTTCATGAAGCAAGTAACATCATTTTGAAAGATAACTGGATACCCAGCTGAAGCAGGGAAAGACATTTCAGGCCAAGCAGGGGGCAGGGTGAGAAACAGAGAGAAGAGGGTCAGTAGAGAATCAATATAATTATATTCGAATAAATATAATTAATTCTAAAGCAGCAAGCATGAACAAATTGTAAAAGATCTTATTTACCCTTCTTAGGATTTTAGAATTTCAAATGAATAGAAAGGGATCCACTTAAAAAAAAAAGAAGAAGAAAATATTTTGTAACCCTTATATCAACCACATTTCAATTACTTTTCTTGTATGCCTTGGATACAAATAAAACATACAGTTGCTATTTCTCTTGTGAGGTCAAAAAGGCAATGAAAAAAATATTTCTATTGGGCTTCATGAACACAGAAGATCCCTTATTTTGTGATACTGGCCTTGCTTGATTCCCAGGAAAAGGTTGTGTGGCAGTATTACAAAACTTGACTCTGGTTTATAGTAGCTATAAATAGCATTTCTTTTATTTTTCTAAGGAGAAGGTAGAGGAGAGCAGCAACACTGGGAATCATATTTATACCTCCGGTCTGCTCTTTTTAGCTAAATGTACACTAGAAACAAAGTGGAGAGTTTAAGTGATTGTCAAAGGACTCTTATGTTCCAATACAAACCCCCAATTTTTTCACTTATAAAATGGAGCTTAAGGTGATATTAGTCTTGAAAAAAGAAGTAGACTAAAAGATACCAGAAAATGACGGAGCTGGCACTGCTGGGAGACTGTAAGAATGAGCTGAGAAGAGTCAGCATAGCGTATACTACAGCTGCCACATGTTTTGTGGCTTCTGTGTTAGAGGTATGCCAAGTTTGTGTCATTTCTCTCTGTGGAGCATTCTTCCTTCTTCTGTCACAACATCAAGATTTCACTGACAAACCATTTCTCCACCCAGTAATTTTTTATTATTATTTTTACATTTAGTCTGCAGGGATAGACAGGTGACTCAGGGCAGCATATTTCTTGGCCACAATTTGGAGAGGATTAAAGGGATGATCTCCATGAACTGTGGTGATGAACTGTGTCCTCTTGACAGAGCAGCTGAGGAAAGTGCATTCTCCTTCCTATTGGACTAGAAACTGGAAAGTATTCGGTCTACAGATTAAAGAACCTGCTCTAGGAAAATAGCCTTCAGGGAGTAAAGCTAGCAGAAGAGAAAGAGATGGGAAGACAATTATGAGGACATCACTGAAGGTTAGTATTGCCTAAAACAAACTATTCTTTTTCCCCTACAACTTTCTGTTAGATGAGTAAACACGTTCCCTGTATTATGTGAGGAAATTTGAATTACTGGACTTTATTTTCACTTTCAATCAAAATAAATCTATCTAATAGTCTAAGTCTTGTAATATTCATTTTCTATATATTACTCAATTTAATATTTAGAGCTCCCCAGAAAGGTATTTATTGTAGTTATGTAATTTTGTGTATATTATTTGTCCTTGTTCTAAGAACAAGAACTCACATTTTATAGGTGAGCATAAAATCAGAAACATTCACTATTTGAACTGAATCTGCACAGCTAGTCACTGCTGAAAAAAAAAATTAAGATGTTATATACAATAATCCGGCACAAAATACTTAAGCATAAATTAAACGCAAGTAGTACAAGGTTTCTTTACCAAAACTTACAAAGCTTTGATGAAAACAAGTAAAGCAGACCCAAATAAGTGGACTGGTATACAATGTTCATGGTTTATAGTACCTGATATTGACAAAATGTCAATTATCCCCAAAGTGAAATACATATTTAGCACAGTTACAATAACAATTTCAGCACATTTTTTTAAAAGAAATAGGCAGGCTAATTTTAAAATGTATATGGGAATAAAAAGTGTTGTAGAATCACCAAAACAATCCTGGAAACAAAGAGTAAAGTTTGAGGGTGTATCCAACTCTGACTTAGGACTTACTCTATACTGTAGTAATCAAGACAGTATAGCAATGACAATAAAGATAGATACATTAATCATTGGAACACATCAGAGAACCCAGAAGTAGATAAGCACACTTTCAGGCACTTGATTTGTCCTCACAGGTGCTAATGCAGCTCAAGAGTAAGGAAAGGCCTTTAAAACCTGTTATTGAAACAAATGGACCATCAGAAAAACAAATATCTACCTCTTCTTTACATTGTCTGAGAATCAAGAAGCAATGGCTAAATTGTTATCATGCAGTGATTTTACAATTAGAAAAGAGCCTTTGATGCATTTTCATGATTTGGAGGTCTGTTCAGTTTTCTTAGTACACAAGAGTCATTGACCATCAAATCAGACTTAATTAAAATTTAAAACTTCTGTCCATCAAAAGACAACATTAGCAGGGCATGGTGGCGCACACCTGTAATCCCAGCAGCTCTGGAAGTTGAGGTGTCTGGAGCTGCCCTCGATGAACACACCTTTAAGTCTTGATGCCTTGGGGGCACTGAATGATAACTGCCTTCAGCAGTAACTCGGGCTTTACCTCTGCTGGGATAACGAGGCATGGCTCCAGGAGTAGGTCTTCGAGTAGGGTTGAGTTGTACTCACTTGTTCCTTTGTAATCCTACCCCTTTGCCCTTTGGGAGATAGAATGTTCCATAAAACCTCCCTTTGTGTGTCCCCAATGGCTCTCTCTCTTTCCAGGAACCCTTAAGTTTGCAGAGCCATCCCTGGAGTATTGAAAAGGTACTTCTGTGTGGTTGCGTGCTTTCTTTGTCATTTTCTTAAGTTATTGTAATAGTCAGCTTTTGTGAACCCAGCATTAGCTCGACAGCTAGGCTAGATGATGATACTGAGGCAGGAGGATCCCAAGTTCAAAGTCAGCCTCAGCAACTTATTGCGGTCCTAAGCAACTCAGTGAGACCCTGTCTCTAAATAAAATTCAAAAAAGGGCTGGGGATTTAGCTCAGTGGTTAAGTGCCCTGGATTCACTCCCCAGTACCAATATATATATGAAAGATCAATAATATCAATAGAGTGGGAAGGGAAGGGAAGAGGGGGACTGAAGAGAGGAAGGAATTTAGCCGTTCTAGGGACAAATTGGAGCAAATCATATTCCATGCTTGCAAAATTACATCAAAATAAACTCCACTATTATGCGTAACTATACTGCCCTAATTAAAAAGTTTATAAAAATACCATTAAGAAAATTAAATTGTAAACTATAAACTTTGAAGAAAAGAGTCATAATACATGTATCTGACAAAGACTTAATCCATAAAATATCTTATTAGTTAGTAACAAAAAGACAAACAACCTAATTAAAATAGACAGAAGACCTTAACAGACACATTACAAAAGAAAATAGCACATGAAAAGGTGTTCAGTACCATTGATCATGAAAACATCCAAATAAAACCATAATGATACCACTTCACACCCACTAAAACGGCAACAATTTTAAAATCTGACAACATCAAATAACTGGTGAGGTCGTGGGGCTCTCATATATTGTTGGTAAAAGCATAAAACAGTTTTCCCCTTTGAAAAACTACCTGGCGCTTTCTTATCTGGTTACACACATACCCACTTCATGAGTACTTAAAGGTATTTAGATATTTATTTCTCCTAGGTATTTACCCAAGAGAAATAAAACATGCACACATGCACACACATTTCAAAGTTTATAGCAGCTTTATTCATAATAGGTCAAACTGGAAACCATCCAAATGCTTACACACAGCAGAACAGCTAAACAAATTGTCAAATATTCATACAGTGAAATACTACTAGCAAGAATAAAATACTCTGCTGACATAGGTAGCAATATGGACAAATCTTAAAAACATATTGAATGAAAAAAGAGAAGCTAAAAAGAAGATATTGTTATGCTTCCATCTATATGAAAATCTACACTGAGCAAAATAAATCTACAATAAGAAAAAAAATGGAATACTACTTGCTCAGAGAAGAATTGCCTGCAGAAGGGTATAAGGAAATTTCTGGAATAAAAGAATATATTATATCTGTAATGCAGTGTTGGTTATATAGGCAAACACATTTATCAGACCTTATCAAACTATTCTCGATATATGTGCACTTTAACGTATGTCTATCTTTATCTCAGTTTATCACAAAGAGCAGACAGAGAAAAATGGAACAACAAACAGGCCCCTAAAATTGTTGTGTGCACTACTCTATTATGGCTCAACTCAAGTATTTATCCTGAAAGAGCAAGGACTTAAAAAATATTATATTCCCGATATAAAAAGTGCACTTTCATTCATGGCACTGTCACAGAAATAGATGTGTAAAAAAATGCCCTTTAAATTAATTAGAGCAAGAATGGTTAGATAGAAATGAACATACACTCCATAAAAAGGAAGCATTGTCCATTGACAAAGCAGATGTCACCAGAAGGTTCTGGCTCAGGGTGGATCATAGACTGGATGATGGATCGGCAGGAATTCCACAGACAAATTCAAGTTTCAGAGGGTGAAATGAATGGGGTAAAGGGTCAGGTATAATAAAAACTTTCGGCTCTCTTTTTTAGTCTCAATATTCAATGTTTATGGAGGGTTCTTGTTCTTAAGGGTTGAAAGCCATAGTCACACTTAAAGTGGGTTCTCTTCTCCTCTGTCCCAAAAAAATAAATGATGAAGAGGCCGCAACTCTATAATGCAGACATAAGCTGCATGGTAGAATTCACATGAAATGCTCACAAGGAAAAAGTCACCACTCTTTCCTGGAAACATACTGATGCAAATCACACTTTATAAAACATTTTTTTAAAATAAAAAGAATGTAATTGCTCATTGAATTGTAATATGAATGCAAATTAACTTACTGTAATTATACTGTGCAATTTTCTACTTTAAAAACTTAGAAAATGGAAGAGACCTGATAAGTAATTTGAACTGTAATTCTTCATTGTGTTCCTTCATTATGCATTGGTTACCATAAGCAATTTGCTCTGTTTTAATGTAAAATATTTCTAGTTCATACCTTTACATTGGAAGTACTCAATTGAGACCATTCAATATAGACAGATACCTGTTCCCCACCCCCTATCCCACAAGTGCATTGAAGAAAAAAAAATCAAGATAAATTAACACAGCATAGGGGAATTTGAGAAGGAGTCTTAATATATTTTCATTTGGGAACCTTTATCACATTAAGTGTCTCTCTATCCTGTGCCCTCAATATCCTGAATAATCAAGGAGTCCCTAAGCAAATAGGAGTCAGATTATCAGAATTCACTCTTTAGGGCAAGCCTGGCATAGAAGTAGAGAAAAGGGGTTCTAGTCCCAGCTCTGCTACTAATGAATTGTGTGACCTTCCCCTTTTGGTCCTCGTTTCCCTTTCTGTAAATTGAAAGCCTGGGCCAGGTGATTTCCAGCTTCCATGCCAGCCCTTACAGACTGTTCTGCAGTTACCCTCCCCTTTGCATTGTTTAAGCAACATGAGTGACAGGAAATGAATTTCTTATTTAGAATTAATGACCATCTGAATGAACCGCAAGCCCTTTAGTTCAGTCATTCATTGCTAAAGAATGTCTAACACAAAGATCATCTGTGATGATGCAAATGTAAAAAATAATAATTACCCATTTTCATGCTAATAATAATTTGCATGTGTAGTTCCTTCAGTGTAGATCCCATTAACTGCAAGGCGTTGATACAGAGAGCTGGGATCTCATTAAGTACACAGGGCAATGGAAGGGAGTGGGCAAGGGCTTAGAATCATGAGATTTTGGTTTGGCGTTTCCTGTGGCTAACAACCTCCCTTGCCCCTCAGGGTCACCTCTTAGCTGAGATGCCCTCTGCTCCCTCCTTGGATGTTGTGAGGACTGATCTTAATGAATGGAAAGGTATTTGGTTGCCCATATTTATAAGAGTTTCACTTAAACTACCCTATGAGGTAGTCGTTTCTGTTATTATCTCTATTTGCCTCTATGGAAAAAAAATAGAAGACAAGTTAAGTATCATCCTCAAGGTCCCAGTCTGTGATGCCGTCTGTGCTATTTATCCAGTGGGGGAAAGTCATATCCTTGTGTTTTCTAAGCTCCATGATAACATGTGTAGTTAATTCTTCCTCTTGACATAAATGGTCTTTGTAGGGAAAGGGAACTATTTCATCTTTGTGTAACTAACAGCACTATGAACCTCCACTAGCTCAGCTGTAAGATGGAAATAAAAGTAACACTATCTACAAAGGATGTGCATCAATTCTCTCTTTACTGAACAGTAGCCCTCTTAGGCCCGGCCCATTTCCTCCTTCCTAAAAAATAAATAAATAAATAAACAAACAAACAAAACAAATCTCCATTCCCATTAGAGGAAGACACCAATTTTTGGAGGCTGACTGCACCTTCAGCTCTGGGTAGAGTACACGACTCAACGTTTTCCAACTTCTTGTCCAGAGTGATTGATGCAGGGACTGGCAGAGAATTTAACTCTGTCCCATCAGATTGAGTCAAAACACTAAGGTAAAAATTCCCTCATCTTTCCCAAATGAAGGAGGAAGAATGTAATAGCTAAAGAAGCACCAGCTTAGCATCCTAAAGGGAACAGACTTAGGATAAAGTTGCTCCCCACGAGGTCAAAGAGATGGAAAGAAATCACATCTCTGTGGCATCTAAGTCCGTCCCTGCCAGAAGCCATCAGTACCTTAACATCATCTGAGTCAGTCTATTTCCTTTATCATTTAGACCTGCATAAGTTGCAACTTTTCTCACTTTCTACCAAAACCACCCCATTGACTGGGTAAAGAGGCTTTACAGACATAATGAAGTCATGAATGAGAAGTTGTAAAAGGCTACAGAGGCATAAGATAAAAACAGTGGTCATTGTGAAAAGAGTGACCAGGATGAGGAGGGAGTTAAGAAGGGAGGGAGGGCTTTTCAACAAATGTGGGGCTGCAGCTCATGTGGATCAGAAGAAATGGTTCGGTCCTCTGTGTTTCCTCACTTCATCTTATAGGTCATCCTCAGCAGCGCACTCCTGTGAGCCCCATCAGACCCCGCAGGAGAATGGGATCTTTCCTAAAGGCACCTTCTACTTGTTTTTATCTGTTCCTCATCTCATGCTGTTTCCTCCTCCAGGATTATCTTTGCTATTCCTATTTGTTGAAAACCTTCCCAATCTGCAAAAAGGAATTTAAATGAAGCCTCCTCTGCTCGTTCTCTTCTCTGCTTCCTCTACATGTTGTACCCACCTATCATCTTGATCCCCGCCATTTTCTATGTGTCTGATGCCCCCACCGAAATTGTAATCTCTTAGAGTAGATGCTAAGCTCCTTATACACTGCAGATAGAAAGAGCTGTATGCAACATCTGCTACTGCATTAACGTCCAGGATGATTTGGCCCATGTGACCATAAGTCCACAACTGAACATCATCAACCAAAAGCATACGAGAAGCACCTTAGGAAGAGATGGAAACTTCTTCCAATTAGGAATGCTCATGCTATAGTCCAATCAGAGCCCGTGAAGAGTCAGGAGGGCCAATGACAGAACAAAGAAGGAAGTGGGGGGGGGGAAGAGAGGGAGGGAGGAAAGGGAGAGGGGGAGGGAGGGAAGGGCTTATGGAATGTTATTAAAGTATGCTATAGCAAAATTCTCTATAGCTCTTGTCTGTCTTCCTATGTCTTAGGGAGATAAGATATGGTCAGATGGTCTATTAGACATGCTATTCTCCAAGTGGTGTCTCTAGAGTAATTAGAAATAGTGTCTTCTATATGCATCCCAGTTAATAGTGTTATTATATATTTGTAAATATAGAATAAAACATGAAGAATGATGAAGAATACATAATGTGATCCTACAGCCTCATTTCTAATCTTAGTTCTGATATTATCGGGATGGGAATTTGGGTGAGTTTTTTTTTTTAACTCTCAGCTTCGTTTATCTGACACAATACTAGGAATAATAATAGCTATAGATTGTGGACAATAATAGCTAACTCCGGCACCTATTGTAATTATTAAGTAAAGTAATATTTTTAAAAGTTTGTCATAGTCCTTGGTATGTGGTAGCCTAGCAAATCAGTGGCTGTCAGGAACAGAGGCTGCAGTAGTAATCATTAGTTTGGACATGGATTTCTGTCTTTGATCCACTCAGCTGTCTCTATCAAAGTGACCCTGGGGATAATAAGCACCCACATTTCACAGTAAAGCCAGGAAGGACTGTGGCAACACTGTTGTCAAGCCTGGTGCTCAAACTTCCTAAAACAAGGATCTTAGCCCTGCCAGATAAGCATTAAGAAATTTATTTTTATTTTATGATTTGAGTATGCTTCTATCACCTAAAACCAATAAGTAGTCACTGATCATAAAATTGGTGAGAGTTGGCACACATTTCCTTGGGCAGCCTTTTATAGCAGATCAGATTCAAGGTCGCCCCATAGAAACGCTGCTCTCATGCTTTCCATTCTCAGGTTTTCCTAAGTGAGAGAAAAGGGGCAGAGATGCCACAGTTGTGCCCAGAAGCACCAGTGGCCTTGAGCATTATCCATGGAGGAGTACTGCCCTATAACAATTGCCACATGTGTATCAATGGGAGTTATTTTTGGAAACTGCTAATTCAGGTGATTGGAATTTGTCAAAGGATTTTGAGAAACAGAAGGATAGAGCCAACTATTTGTAGAAACAACGTTGAGTAAGGTGTCTAAGTCACTCTTACTTCAGGGACACCCTGCTTTTTTTCCAACTACCTGCGGCAGCACAGTAGTTCATGACTATGAACCCTGTGAACAGGGCATCTTGAAATATGTGTTATTCATTTACAAATGCAACTTAGCAAGTCTATAAGGGGTATGTAATGCCATTTCCAAAAAAAAAAGTTAATATTTCCTCCCATATTCTAAAAAAAGGACACTTAGTCATTGGGAATCTTCCATATTTGGATCTACTCAATCATAAGGTTTATACAGGGATCTGAGTTTTGCTGTGTGTGGCCTGATTGGGATGGTCACATCCTGTTCAAATGGGCTTATAGTAGGAATGCCCAGGTCATAGGAAGGGTTGAAATATGGACCATGACAAACAGGGCCATTTAAAAGAGATGCTATTGAGAACATAAATATTGTTGTTCTCTTCAAGGGATCCTACTTGCTTCCTGAACGTGCCACGCACTTTCATATATCTAGGTATTTTCCTTGAGCTTTTTCCTCAGCATGAAATGCACTTCTTTACTGTTTCACTTGCCTCGTTCTTTGAAGTCCAACCCAAGTGAAGCTTCCTTGACACTCTACCAACCCTCCCCCAACTCTATCTCAGGCACTATTACTTCTCTCTCATCTGGCTTATAGAATGTTATTAAAGGATGCTAAAGCAAATCACTTTCATCATCTTATGGATTCCCCTGTTGTGGTCTTTTGTTTAATGCTTGTCCCTTCAACAGACTAGGAAGCATCCCTGAAGCTGTCCTCTGCCTCACTTCCCTCTGGCCAGTCCTTTCCCAAGTCATCCCAAGTCTACCTTTGAGAAGTCGTGCCGTCTCTCTTACCATCACCCCAGACCACGCCAGATCCATTTGTCTCCTAGGCACTATTTCACTCTTGCCTCTGCGTAATCCATGTTTCACATGCTAGCCACAGTAACATCTTTTAAAACATAATTCAGATCTTGATGATGCTGTTTAAAACACATCAATGGTTCCTCATTAGACTTAAGTTTTCAGAATCTTGAAAAAAGTTTGCGTTTCAAAGTCCACCATCACCTGACCCAATGTCAATGTGCTCTACTCCACATACTCTGGCCACAATGGTTTTCTCTCACTCACATGGGTACCCACCTCAAGGCTTTGGCAATTAATGTTCTGTTTGCTTGAAACGGTTTAGCCCCCCTCTCTAACAGCTTCTCCTGAAGCCCCAACAGCTACATTTTTACTGATGATCAACTTAAATATCACCTGTTCAGAGAGATCTGACCAGCTCCTCACCCTTGATGAGGTCCCTTTATTAATATCTTTCAAAGCACCCTGAAATTAACCTTTCATGGGCCAAATTATAGTTTATAACTAACTATGTATTACATACACACACACACACACACACACACACACATAGTGATTTAATTTTATAATTATGTCTTCACTTAATGTCTTGTCCTTCAGTAGACCATAAGCTCTATAAGAACAAACAAAGGAATGCTTTTGTTTGCTTGTTGTTGTTTGGTCACTATTGTAGGTTGAATGGCAGTGACTCAAAACATATATCCAGGTCTTAATTCCTAGAATCTGTGGATGAATGTTCCCTTGTTTGGAGAAAGATGGTTTGCTAACCTAACTAAGTTAGGATGTGAAGATGAGGTAGGCTCTTAGTCCAATTATGAGTGTCCTCAAACACACACACACACACACACACACACACACAGGAGTCAAATGGAAGAGGAAACCATGTGACCACAGAGGGATAGATGGAATGATATGGCCATCAGCCAAGGAACAGCTGCAGCCACCTGAAGCTTTCAGAAGGAGCACAGCTGTGCCAGCACCTAGATTGGGGAATTCTGTCCTATAGAACTAAGAGAATCTATTTTTTAAGCCAACAAATTTGTGGTAATTTGTTATAGCAGCCCAAAGAAATTAATACATTCTGTCATTTGTATATTCCTAGTGCTGGTCACTAACTTTGTGGCCAGATGAATGAACAAATGAGTATTCATCAAAGAAAACGCATGCACATTCATCATTGTGTACCAGAACTTACCATAATGAGTCAAAATCAGTAGGTGTTCGATTTATTTGTTAACTTGTATTGAATTGGAACTCTTTTAAAAAAAATTGGGGGGGGGGGTACCAGAGATTGAACTCGGGACACTCAACCACTGAGCCACACCTCCAGCCCATTTTTTGTATTTTATTTAGAGACAGGTCTCACTGAGTTGCTTAGTGTCTTGCCATTGCTGAGGCTCGATTTGAACTCACAATCCTCCTGCCTCAGCCTCCTGAGCCTCTAGGATTACAGGCATGAGCTACTGTGCCTGGCTGAATTGGAACTCTTTTTATAAAAATATAGGCCTATGAATTTTTGGAACTTACATATGCAAAGGAAACTTAAAGATTATGCTAGGCAAATTCCTTCTTTTATAAATGAGAATAGTAGAATTGAAAAAGGTTATCTGACTAACCCAAGGTCACAAAGCAAGTTTAGACTGAGAGAACTTGCATTTATTTATGTAATTCTCATACCAGCATCTACTCTATAAGTTCTGTAAATACAATCACACCATTCTAATTAAAATCACTTAGAATGGTTGCTGGTATCTGTTGTCAAAGACACCAGCCATTCATTGTTATGAAACTCGTTAGTATGTGAAGGACCATACTGATAATGAAATAAATATTGAACCAGATTCCAAGAATTGCAAGATAAAAAATTTTATCCATTCAAATTCCAAGGAATCCAAAAGGGAATATCAACACGAGTTAGGCATTTACTATTATTACATTTTACTTGATTTAATTATGATTTCATTTCTAGTATTCAAATATTTAAGCAGCTTATCAAGTATTATCTCTTCATTTAAGAATGTATCCCAAAATATATTAAAATGCATAAAATAAACTAATTTACTTCAGAACTAAGGCCTTTCCCATTTAATTTCTGACTTAGGGATCACTCCACTTGAGGAGTCTCTAATAATTATGGTTTCAGTTTAATGCATATTACATGGTGCATGGCAGGAAAGACTGCATCCACTTCTGTCAATATGAAAGGAGTGTCTTGAATTGATCTTTCTTTTCTCCTTCCTTCTCTGTATGGAAATGAACAATATAGTTCTGGGGAGTTGGAATATCCTTATTTATTTCACATGTATACTTTTATGCTATTGCTCATCCATCTACCTTTTTAGCCATTCTGGTATGAGTTTAATAAATATTAATTTTAACCTTTATCACCTGGGTACAAAATTCATGCTCTTTTTTTTTCATTTTGTTCCCAACAGTTCTCTTTTCAGTCTAGATGCACCATTAACCTATGTTAATGTTAATACTAGTCTATAAATTGAACTGTATGGCAATTGCTAGAATTGGACATACTATTTCCTTTGGTTTATTAAATATGACTAAATCTGGAGAATCCCATTGTAGCTGGGGGGCAATCCAGAAGGTCAGGTCATTTTCTCAGGTTTCGAGCTGTAGCTCTATCCTTAATTTCCCCATATCTATGGAGGCTTATCCATTGTACTCCTAAGTACCCTTGGGATTAGAACCTTCAAAATCCTCCCCTAGAATTGATTTCCCTGAGCAATTATGTCTGGTTCCAGTTATAGAGTGCACATTTTTATCATTCATATGTTTATTTATTCAAAACCTTTCCTGAGTGAATGGAATTCACCTTCCATGTGAATGACTATCTACAATAGGCACTGGTGATAGAGGAAGGAAGACCAGCTCTATTCCAAAGTCCTGCATGGAAGCATGGGAGAGAAAGATAAACCATTTAAGACAGTTTCTTGAGCATTCCATTAACAGAGATAGCTACTGAGTGCTCTAAATTCCCCCTCCTCACAGAAAGGTATTTGGGGTGGGAGAGTGATTTGCAGGGTTCAAGAGAGGGAGCCTTGTGAATCTATTAGGACAAAGGTCATCCCACAGCCACTGGCCCAATGGACTTCTTTGCCACTCAAAGATCTCTCCAACTTAATCCTTTCCAGTGACAGCAGTCACCCTGTTAACATTCTCAAAGAAGTTCCAAAGAGAGAAATCCTTGTGAAGATTTATCACTCTCCGGGCAATAGTGTGGCTCTTGCCTCATGGAAATACAATCATTGCACCTTTGTTTGAGGTCACATGTGCACTCTGTTTGTTACTGCCTCAATGCAGTCATTAGTTTTAAGAGGAAGATTTGCCCCTTCTGTGGGCTTTATTTTCAGAGGAGTCAGTAAAAAACCAGATTCCTAGAGAAAGAATATTGTATGATAATTATATAATGTGAAATCCAAAGCCCTTATTTAAAATCACTTCGTGGCTCCCCTGTGCCTACAGCATAAAATGGAATCTCCTTAGTCTGTCATTCAGAGCCCCCATGACAAGCCCTTGCCTACCCTGTAGTAGGGGTTTTAACCAAGATTCCCTACATGCTAGTTGCTAGCCAGGTGGAATTCCTTAAGGTTGTGGGCAGAGAAATCACTGGAGGGCTCTTAGTGGAGAGGTGATAAGATTTGATCTACATTTTAAAAAGCATGTTCCACATTCTCGGAGTGAAGCATGTGTACTGAACAATCCATACATAATTCAATTTCTTTGGAATAATGCAGGCCATCAACTTGTAAGCAAAAAATAAAGAATATAGTGTGAAGAAGTTCATAGAATCTTTCCCTAAAAACGTAACAGCAAAGCATCCCCATCAAAATGTCAACGTTGAAAGTTCATGGCCAGCCTCCCTTAGTCAACCCAGTGCCAATTCATTGAGGATTCTCAGATACCTGGGAATTCTGACAAATCCTAAATTGCCCAATAACCCAATGGTCTGTCGACTATTGTATGACACACTGTATGTCTCAGCCATTGTGCACAGGTTCAGACAGGTGTACACAGGACCTATTATAAGTGCTCAGTTGTTGCCATAATTTTCTGTGCCCAGTTATCAAGGGCACCTTGAATTCAGAATTCTTCAAAAGAATCACTGTGTTGATCTTGAGTTTACTCTTGTGGAAAAAAAAAATCAAGAAAAATTTTAAACCAGGTAAAGCAATGACCAAACTGCTCTTCTCCATTAGGCAATATTGTCACATGAAAACAAAACAAAACAAAAAAAACAGAAACAAAACAAATCTCTAGCAACTTGGAGAATTAAGGGCCATAATAATCCAATCTGTAACTAATAACATTTGAGTGTTGTATTATTTTACTGAACAAACTACACCAGATTTGTCTCTTTTGGTGGATTTGTTAATTCAATAAAAACTTACTTACTGAGCATCTTTTCTGTTAGGCAACAAAGAAAGTGTTGACTAAGATGTTGTCCTTGCCTTTAACAGCAGAGTATTTCCATTTATTTTGCTAGTATTAAATTAAACACACACACACACACACACACACACACAATTTGGTCTGTCCTATTCCTTCATGCTATCAAGTCGACGATCCTCCCTGCCACCACATTGCCAACATGGATTAAAAATAAGCCTCCCACTGTTGATGACTTCAGTCCTGAATCACTTCTTCTATTTTATGCTCCCAATGTTGGCTAGGTCTTCATCTTCCCAAATCAGACTTTCAGGATTGTTTTTCTATAGCCACACTTTTTGTGTCTGTGCTCAACATTTGACCTGGATTTTGATTCCTCCTGAGTAACACCATTTCAACTTGTTTTGGATATACATTGTCCCATCTGATCTGGGGGTCAATGGCTATCACAGAGGGGAGGACAACTTCCCCCTGTCCATCATAATATGGCTCCATCTGACAGCCCAGCATAAGAACCCCACATTTCAAAGGAGAAATGCATATATGTAATAAATATTACAGGACATGAAACAAGTCAGGATTCTGCTTATTCTGTAATACTACTAACATACACATATTACATTAAAATAGTAACCTAAACAACCCCCAATCCATATTGCCACCATGTCACCTGGTGTTCCTATTCCCTTTTTTAAACTTTTAGTCTAGTTTTGACCTGATTAAATAAGTGATTCCCAGTGAATGAATAATGGTGGATAAGAGACACCTTACCAACCCTACCAATGGCCAACAAACTCATTTCTGAATGTCATTAAGTATACTGTTTTAACCCAGTTTATGAAACCACAACATATTTGACATCCTTTGCTATATCTGGTAGGTTGGTTTTATTGATTCTAGAATTATTTGAAGCACTGAATCTACAGAAGAATATAAATGCACCTACTGGTGATAAGATAGCTAATAATACACTTATGAACTTTTCCCTAGTCTGAGAGACCACATTGTCTTGAATTCACACTAATGTGTAAATGACTGATATGGGATATTATTTTATGAATAAAGTTCTGAATAGCAGAGGGGCCAAGAAGAGGTACACTGGATTCTAAAATAAAGGAATAATGGTTGGGATAAACTTGGTGTTATGAAGGGAGAACTTGCCTATCAAACAATTTAGCTTATGGGGGGCCCTTTGTATTATTTGCTGTAAAGAAGAATAAGTTTGGAATCAGAATTCTGGGTTCTCATTTGGGCTGTAATCCTTTACTGAAGAACTCTATATAAGGCACCTAACCTCTTAAAGAGAGTCTTGAATTGCTTGTTTATAAAAATGTGCAACAATTCACCCTCTGACCTCAGAGATTAGTGAGGAAGATAGTATTGAGCACGGGCTGCACAGATGGACCTGTGAACCAGGGTAGAGCTACCCATGCACAGTGGTAGGTACCTCGGAATACCCTGAAACCATGAATAGAACAAGCCATCTGGGGGACTCCTTTACAATCTATTCTAAACAATAGCAATCTTCTATGTTGTTTCAATTATAAAATGTTCTAATCTCAAACTTTTAAAACAATCAACATCCATTTACTTGAAACTCTGCTTTCAGATTACAATGAACATAGGATTCTGTCACATCCTTGAAAAGAATCACCATGTGTTGGGGCTGGGGATGTGGCTCAAGTGGTAGTGCGCTCGCCTGGCATGCGTGCGGCCCGGGTTTGATCCTCAGCACCACATACAAACAAAGATGTTGTGTCCGCTGAAAACTAAAAAATAAAAATATTGAAAATTCTCTCTCTCTCTCTCTCTCTCTCTCTCTCTCTCTTAAAAAAAAATCACCATGTCCCAGAACTCATTGGCCCTTTTGAACTGTATTCTAGTAGGAACCATAGGATTCGTGGGTCTCTGTTACCTGATCATTTCATAGTTCACATATATGATGCATGTGTGCTTCATTTAAATCACCATTATTCTTTTAAAGAGTTATACTTAACTACTTAAAAAGAAGGGCTGTTTCTTGTATCACATTAGCTGTGACTTAGTTGCAGTGGTGAAACCCAGTGGGCTTGCTAAATCCTCATATCCTCATCTATATCTATGTCTCCTCCTTGTCTTGGGATGGGTCAGCTGATTCGAGGCCCCAGACTCCACCAGAACTGCCAGCTTCTGGACACACCCCTGCACTGGTCCTTCTTCAGTAACAGTACCTCTCCCCACATGCCCTCTTGCCTTTAGCTGGGAGTTCTTACTCAGAGGTTAATTTACTGCATTTCCAAGAAATTAAGCTTCTGCCCACAGACACATGGGAAAGGTGAAACTCTGATTTAAAGTTAGGTTTCAGAGGCACCAAGCCCATGTTTGTACTTTTGACATCCTGCTGATTTATAGAGCTTCCAATTTGTCCATAGCGAGACACCCCCTCAGTGGAAGAGACCTGGGTTATAGTATTCTATTTTAAAAAAATTACCTATGTTAAAGGATGTTTTGTGATGTGTAGGACAAAGAGAGCTATTTAAATTGAAATCATTTTCCTAGTATCCAAGATCTCTAAATCTCATGCACATTAAGTTTGAATTAACACTAACAAGGGTCTAACAGCTTTGATGCTGTGTTCTTAGATAATTAAATTCTTAGAAAATCATTCCACATTTGTGGGAGAAGCGAAGGACACAGAGAGTTCAGTCTTAATTCAAAGTCACTTACATATTGTTACCTGCTGTTTTCAGGCCTTCACAGAAACAGCAGGGAGGATTTGATATTAAAAATGAGGATTTTTTTTCTCTTTTTTGGGGGGAGAGAAAAATCCTTGTGGGGGAGTGAAACTGTCAACTGGAACTCTTCCCATGCCCCCACTGTCCCTTGCTCCTCCTGTCAGACACCCAGTCCATTTTGCATCCTGAGACTGAGACTCCTACTGCAGGCTGTGATGTCCCCTGACAGCCACCCCTACTTCCTATATACCAAGCACTTTATAACTCTACAAAACCCTTTTCTACTCATTACTGCATGTGACCCTCAGAGCTACCTATCTGCAGAAGTCTGAAAGGACATCATCCAAAAAGAGACTGACCTGCTTTCCATAAGTCTCGTGCAGTGGCACTTACCTTGGATAAATCATCATAAGCTAATACCTGACCCCGAGACATAGAGCCATAAAATAAATCCTGTCCTAACTTAGAAGCAAGCAGACTTAGAATCCTGACTCAGAATAACAAACCTCCCGAGAGACGGATAAATACACCAGAGTTCCAGGTTCAGATTTTTATTTTTAAATATTTACTTTTTAGTTATAGGTGGACACAATATCTTAATTTTATTTGTATGTGGTGCTGAGGATGGAACCCAGTGCCTCATGGATGCTAGGCGAACACTCCACCTCTGAGCCACAACCCCAGCCCCCAGGTTTGGATTTAGGATGGGAAATGGAACGTCAGTCAGTGATACTGGGTAAACTAGCATGACCAGAGCATTTTGTTCAGAATGGCCAGATTAACAGAAGTTTGCTTGATTTTTAACATGAAACAGCTGAGGATCAGAGAGAACAACTTGCCACAAGTCCCTCAACTAGTGAATGGAGCATATACATCAACATTCTGTTTCCTGGAGTAGGGTAGCAGGGTTGGGCAGGATTGGTCCTTGAGCTTGGTTCCCTCTCTTGTGTCCAGTGCTTGCATGGGCACCCTGGACCCTGGTGTCTTTCTCCTGTTTTTCTTTGCTGCCTCTACTCTTTTGGACAAGAAGATGGCTCTCCAGCTTCATTCATGCATAGTCATGTGGTGCTGGTTTGGGAGGGGAACCCTGTTACACTATGGTGACTTTGCCTAGCTCTGCTCTGATCTGACCTCTGTAGGCTTAGAGTTGGGCCCTCAGACCGCAACTTTCCTTCCTGGACTTAGGTGACAGCTTGCAGTCCACTCTGCTTACCAGGATGTGACTTTTCTAGCAGGTGGAGTAGCAATTATTATCTCCATCTTTCATAAGAGAAACTGGAGACTCAGAGAATGTATACCACTCTGGCAAGGACATACGGGATGTAAGCAGCATTGCCAGACTTGAATCCCTGCTGTGGGCTTCAGGTCCTGTGTTGCTGCTATAACACAAAGCTCATGGAAAATAAGTATTCTAATATTCACTGAGCGCTGGCTGTGTGGTAGACCCTGTTCTAAGTAACTGTAAATGTATTAATGCTTTGGACCATCACATTAAGTCTATACAATTATTATTTCCATTTTATAGATGAGGAAATTATGATATAGAGAAAACAATCCAGTAGGTTAAGGTCATACAGGGCAAAAGCAGCAGAGGCGGTAATTAATTTAGACAGTCTGGCCCTAGAGTCTGTATCCTTGCCCATATGTTCAGGAATAGAAGAAAGAAGAGGCCCTGTTGGGGGTGTTGAGGGAATTCCAGGAGGGTCTTGGCCAAATATCCTTTTCTCATTTGTTAATCAGTGCTAACATTTAAACACTTGGTTCTCAGTCTGACTTATAAAAATGTTTTCTGCCTCCTAAAAATATGCATAATTACTCTTTGGGGGCAGGGAAAGGTAACTGGGAATTGAACTCAGGGGCACTGAACCACTGAGCCACATCCCCAGTCTTATTTCGTATTTTATTTAGAGACAGGGTCTCACTGAGTTGCTTAGCACCTTACTTTTGCTGAGGCTGGCTTTGAACTTGCAATCCTCCTGTCTCAGCATCCAGATCTGCTAGGATTAAAGGCGTACGCCACCACCCCTGGTTTGGATAATCACTCTTACGAATGACTCACATGACAGTGTTGTTGAAACATCTGAGGCACTGAGGTCTGTGACTTGGGGACTGGGCCATATTGGGAAGGAAGCAGAGGTTCAGCCACTGAATCTAAGGACTGTAAACATGGAGAAGATGAAAACTTACTCTCTGTAATTCTCATATTGATGGAGGGCAGTGAAATAACACCCTCAGCACTGCTCTGTTTGGTGAGGAGGATCAGAATTCTAACACTGAGTCTGGCACATTCTTCTGGCATGGCATGGCTGTTCCCAGGACACAAACATATCACTGAAATCATGCCTCCTTCCCTCTGCCAATCTCGTCCTCCCAAGGCTTCACATCCCTAGATGCAAAGTCTTGAACTGTATCATTGAACCAGACTTTCAAATGCAGGATATGCTGTCTTTAGCAAACAGCATGGGAACCATTTCAATAAAGAATTTCCTGAGTGTTTCTGTTTGAATGCCATTCATCTGAAGTCCTTTATTCAATTACTCCTGGCCACATATGGAGCTGACAGCTCCTGAGCCAGTATAACCAGTTACTGTTAATATAGGAAACCTTAATAGTCTTGTCCTTGATACAGAAAGAGTCAACATCCAGAAAGAGGAAGGGAAAAGAGGGTCAGAGTGGAATTTGTCTTGTGCTTCTCAAGGGTCAAGTACACCCACAATCCCCGTGATCTTTACAGCAAACTTGCAGGGTGAGCGCTACTGTTTGCCTATAGATGAGGAAACTGAAATCTTATAAAAGTTAACATAACCAGAGTCACATGGCTTGTAAGCATTGGAGCTAAATCTTCAGGGCAACACTCTCTTCCTCCCAGGCCACGCCATCCCTTGAATTAGCTTATTTGACTTGTTCATGTCTGTGTTTAAGTAGCTACAGCTCCTATGACGATTAGAAAAGGCACATTCACGGTTTCTCTTAGATTCTTACTATCTTATGGGCCACATGATACCTGGAACAATGTGAACATTGCATTGCATTTCTGAGGAAAATATAAAATTTAAAGGACATTATAACAATCATCTCACGAACAGAGAGGAGACCTTGCTGTTCTATAAACCACTGTGTTTTCAGTGACTGGCCCAGAGCAGGAACTCATTAACAGTGGGAAAGGGGAAAAGAAAGGAAGGAGGAAAGGAGGGGGAAAAAGGGGGGAGGGAGGAAAGGAAAGAAACAAATATTGTCAAAATAAACTGGTGCAATTTAGGAGTTGATAACATGGGAAGAGGATCGAGAGAAAGAAGAGAAACTAAGAAGGTGTAGCTGTGGATCATCAAGAATCTTATTGTCTAGGACATGAAAGTTATGTCTGTGAATATTGATCATCATTTTACAGAGTGTACTCTTCTACTACATGAGAAAGTGTTCCAATTATTTTTCTATTCCAAAATTTATATTCAGTTTCACCACTCAAATTACAAGCAAGGACATTTAACTATACAAACATTTCTGTATTCACATCTGAGAAAACTTGCTGAAATGTTTTAAATAAGACTCACCAAAAAAAATGCTCCTGGTCAATAAACTCTGGGGGAAAAAAATCTATTCGTGTTGGTTGGTGAATAATCCATGGGTTTGTATTTGTAGATACAAGAGTCCCACAGTTCTGCTGAAACTTGTCCCAAAGTGTCTTATCAGAAGGCCTACTACAGTTCTATAGGTTTGCTGATCCATAAGAAGAAAGTCAATGTCAAAGGGAACAAACCCCTTGAACTCTAATTCCAACTATGTAATCTAATTTTTTTGAGTCCTCAGATATGTACTTAATGAAAACATAACCAAAAAAAGGATAATGACAGAAATCAATTTTCCCATTTAATCAGCTTCTTTGTTAATTCAACCATAAATTATGTGCTAGAGGAGTCTAATCACATTGTATATGAATCTTGCATAATTTGCATTAATTACAACCTAAGATGTAAGTGCATTATGTGGTATTGTATGTATTTTTAGTTTATCTCATAAAAATGTTATAGCTGCTTATGGGAGACATGACTTCTTTATTTCTCTAAATACACAAAAGAAGGAAAACAAAATCCTTCTGATTAGTTTAGGAAATGGTCCTTTAGAAGAAGATAATCTCTTTAACTCTGTGAGTTCTTGGGTCCTTGCTACAGCAGTTCCTCTCAGACCCTGCCATGGGACTTCCCCCCCTGTTTAATCTTTCTTTCAGGCTGGAAGGGAGAATGCCTGGGAGCCCCTTACCTTACTCACTATAAGGTGCATGTGAGTTGGGTTTGCTAAACTGGGTCTTGTGTTCTCCAGATCCTCAGGTGACTGACAGTGAATGTAGCTTCTCTTCTTTTTATCCAATAGTCCCAAATCCAGTACCTGATGATCCTGGAAGGGGAGAATGAGGTAAGTCCCCATAAACCAACATGACAAGTCACTGAACATTATAGATGGCCATCTAGATGGGAAGGAAAGTTGCTCTGTTCATCCCCTCATTCACCAAATGGATTTTTTTTTCACTGTACATCTATCATGTGCCCAGAGTTAAGCTGAGCCCTAGGAATTATGCATAAAGGAGAAAATGTTTATCTTCAAAGAGAGATCAAAATTATTTCAATGTGTATTGTGAGTGCTATAATAAAGATTTATGAAAAAGAACAGCAATTGGTACAAAAGAAAGAGGCAACTGCTTTCAACAGGGAGAGAAAATTAGGGAAAGAAGGGGGCATAAAGGGCTGGGATTGCAAAGAGGAAAGAAATCACAATCCAGAGCAGAGTCAAGGGGATTTCAAGTTGAGGGAAAAGCATGTTCAAGCTAAGGATCATTGCTTGGCACATACAAAAGATCTGAAGGGTAAGTTTATGTGTAGTATGTATGTAGTTACTAAGGAGTAGCGGTGGGTGATGAGAACGAATAGGAAAAGATGGGTCAGTTTGTGAAGTAGCCAGTTTTTCTTTGCAAATATTGATATACAGAATTAATTCTCATAAAATTTAGATACTAACATTTCTTATTCAACATCTACAGATGAGGAAACTGAGATATATCTAGCTATCCAATGTTACCCAGTTGGGAATTAAGAGCATCAAAATCTAAACTTGTTGAATCATATCCTGGAGCTTTGTTTCTTAATCATTCCATGAGAGTTAAGACTTCCTTCTTAGGCTACAGGGAAGAGTTCTCATAAAATAGACCGATAATCAGTACAGAGATAGTGACAAATGATTCAAATATTGCTCATTAGCTGCAAGCATTGAAATATTTGAAAACACAATCAATGATCCATCTGTGGGATGCCCTTCTGATTCTAAAGGATGATGAAGGATGAGGGAAGATTAAGGATGCTTCTTAGGCCTTTCCCAGTTATCTCCACTATGGTTCCAAAACGTCAAATCTGTTTCAGTTTGAAAACTGGGCTGACATCCTTCTCCTAAATGGATTCCACTTTTGAAAGAGGAAAGTGGAACCAACCCAGAGTGCTATTCCTAACCTTCTGTATCAGAATTTAATTTTATAACCTCTCCAACCCACAACGCCAAGAATTAAATAGATGAGCCGACAAGATTGGAATTAGGAAGAAAAACAAAATGTTAATGATAGTTCCATGGATTCTTAGAGGGTTCATGGTTTCTGCAAATAAAATTACAGAATTTCTTGAGATGACAAGGAGGAAATAGGGAAGCCTGAAGCATGAGTCATGAGGATTGCTGTATAAGTACTTCATATGATCCTTGTGAGGAGGAGGAAGAATAGGAAAATCCTGTACCAGTTCAGGACTCAACAAATATGTAGTAGATAGGAGAACTGGACTAAGAACTCTGTGTATCAATCTGCCATGAAGACCTGTTAAAAGAATTTGGTCAGCATTTCAGTGGACATAAACTGGGGTCAAATGCAACCCACACACCAAATTTGTTAGCAAATACTAAGTCTAAATAGTTCTCTTCTGTACATGGATGGGTACATGGGGAATCAACACAGGGGGTGAAAAAGTGCTATAGAATACAAAAAAGGTTTGTATATTCAGAAGTCTTTTGAAAACATCCTGTGGCAGAAACTCTAGAAGAAACAATTTTGGCACTCTATTTGGCATCCTTAATGTACACAAAAAGGCATTATTGCCATGGAATTGGAGGCAAAAGTCAGAAGAAGATGGAAGTAAACAGAAAATGGGACAGTGAAATGAAGGTCTATATTGGAAGTGGCAGAAAAGAGAACTGACAGTGAGAAAAATTGGATTTGTGATGGAAAGAAAAGATTTGGAAACTCCCATAGGGAGAGAAAGGTCAAAGACAGTTCAAAATAAGACGGAAGAAGATATAAAGATAGACGACAGTAGACAAAAGTCTAACCTAAGAATCCCAGGGCTACCTGAGGAGCCCATGAGAACTCCTGAAATAAAAGCCATCATCAAAAATAAAATTAAGGAAAACCTTACTTAGAGAAAAACAAACAACACAAAACAAAATGACAATCAATATGAGCCTATGAATTAGAAAAGCCAGTTGCATTTCAAGTACAATGAGTGACAACAGACTCACATCTAGGACAGAGCCTGGAAGGAATGATGGCTTGCATTGTATCACTGATAAATTGCAATATATTGGTGTTTGGTCTCTCTGTGTATATTCTCCTTCTAATAAGATATTTTATATACATGTTTTTGTATACATTTACATTTAGCACATATGAATGTAGTTACAAATATTCTTTTATAATTTTCCTTTTCCAATTAATAATGTGGCATGATATTTTCTAGTGTTAAGTGCTTTAGCATACTTTTTAGACTTATTTAATGTTTTATCTGTTAGTCATTTAAATATTTTTAATGATTATAAATATAATTTTTATTGATTTTAATGATTATAAATATAATTTTTAATGATTATAAATATAATTTTATCTTTATTATAAAGCTTTCTATAAACAACTGTATCTTTCATTCTTATAAGGCAAATTTATTGGACTCAATAATACAGAAAATAATTTTGAATTAAAAAGACAATTTTTAAAACCCTAGGTGTTGCCTGACCCTAAAGTGTCTTTCAAGGCATAAAATTAAGGAAAACTTTACTTAGAAGAAAGACTTCTCTTCAACACTTCAAGCCAGGAAACAATGAAGAAAAACCTACAGAGTTTTCAGGATACAAAGTGCATCCCAAGATTTTTATATCTAGCTAAACTGTCCTTCCCTCCTCCCTAGTACTGGGGATTAAACCCAGAGCCTCATGCATAATGAGCACATTTTCTACCACTGAGCTACACCCTCAACTCTGTTAAACTATTTTTAATGAGTGAAGTTAACAGAAAAATGTGTAAGGGCTCAAAATATATGCCACCAGTTACCCCTATTTGAGGAAGAAAATTCCTGGAAGAGTACCCCTTATTAACTTCAAATTCCATGTAGTGTAAGGCTTAGTAATGAGAATCTTTGGTTTAAAAGAAAAGGCATTTGCTTTCCTGTTCTAGAACTTTATCATGAGCAAAAATCTAAAATTTATAGAAGTGTCTATATATTAATAAAGGCTTTGTTGGAAATCTGGTGTAATTCCACATCAGATACAACTGTAAAAATGGATCCTAATTAGAATAAGTTAAACTCCATGTATGTATAATATGTCAAAATATACACTCCACTTTTATATATATTTAAAAAGAACAAATAAAAAGAAATAAAGATCATGTGGAGAATATTTAGCAAAATATTTTTAGTTGAAATATTTCACAAATTTAAACTGGAATTAAGTTATGGGCTAAGTGATACTTTGTTTTTACAAAAATTTTTAATGATACAGAAATAGATGATATAAAATCAAATAAACTAAGCAGGATTAAAATTTATATATAGAAAGAATCTATTCATGTAAACTCAAAACTGATGGGTAAAATTTAAAATTTTTTCCTTTCTCTAGACTTTCTTAAACTTACATAAAGAGCATTATTTTTATAATCACAAGAAGAAAAAATATTAGTCATAAAGTTTTAATGAAACCCTTTGAATCAAAGTTTTTGATGATCAAAATGATATGACTTAAAAATCATAATATTTTTCTAAACTACTCATGAACCTGTGATCAAAATAAACTGTTTTAGGTTGTGTTCTCTTTTTAACAATCTGCAAATGGTTTTTATTCTTGTGCTACAGTTCAAATGCAATTTTAAACTCCATTTTCCACTCAAATTTATTTTAGAAATGCATATGCATATTTCTCCATAGAGAGGTATCACATTTGGCATGTTACAATGGTAAACCATCCCACTGTGTGTGTGTGTGTGTGTGTGTGTGTACACGCACGCACGCATGCATGCGCGCGTGTTGTAATTTATATAGCCATCCTCCTATTTTGGGGCATTTAGGTGTTTGCAGTTTTTCACAATGCCGTACGTCACAACTTTGTACTCAAGAGTTCTTTTCTTCTTTATAATTTCCTTGGGATATTCTTCAGAATTGTAATTATTGTACTTAAGGGTATGTATAAACATTTTTTATGGTGTTGGTATGAGTTGCCAAATTATCCTCCAAAATATATGGAGTTTATGTAATCTTAATAGTCTCTTACAGGAGAATAGGTTGAACTAAAGGCAAAGCCCACTGGGCTTCCTGGGCATTAAACTAGAAGGGACCTTGGAGATTATCCATCTAGCACAATTCCAATTTTACAGAGAAGGAAACAGAGACTCAGAGCTATTGCTGACTTTAGGATCCAAAGCAAATTACTGCAGATAGAACAAAGACTAAACTTAGATCTTTCTAAGTGCTCTTCTCAGGCTACCAGGCCAACCTATCGTCTCCCTCCCTTATCATTCCTCTTCCTGGAGCTAGAGTTGAAGGAAGGAAACCATGTTTATTTTAAGTCAGCAGAGGGAGTAGACTTTACTTCAGTATTCTATCAAATGCTTGCTTTGTTATGAATAAGTTTTACTGTATGACATATTCGTTCTGGTGCTCAGCTTTTTAATCTGTTAGTCAGGGGTCCAAACACTATGCTGACCTCATGGCGTTATTATAAGACTGAAAGAGAATATTTTCAGGGACATCAGCATCCCATGGGGCACTTCTGTAAGGATTAGCAAAAGGCACTCCCTTGGAAAGGTGCAAGGTTAGAGAACACCCCCCCCCATTTATTGGACAGACAGGACCTTTATGTCACTTATAAAGGGTATCCTTTCCTCCAAGGATATAGTCCATGCAAGACACAGTTAGGCAAGAATAACACAGGATGGATGTTGGCCTCATTTGTCCCTTTGTTTGGGAGCCTTTGCATGCTGGGAAAAATCTGCACAACTATATAGCCAAACCCAATCCATGGCTGCCATTGTTCTTACTCTCATTATATGGAGCAGGGTTGAGAAGACCATTCCACGAAACACTCACCCCATCTGTCCTTTCCCCACAAAAGTGAAGTCAGAGAGCACTTGTTGGCAAGCAAGAGTTAAACAGGGGCCAAGTCCCACTGCTGAGAAAGCCATGGAGGCTGAATGTAAGCTCTGACCTTCGTTAACTCAAGCTTTGTACTTCTGCTACGGGACTGATGTTTGCCTGCTGCATCTGCTCTTGCTAATTTGGCCTGTTTGGGTAACGAAGCTCCCAGTGATCATCTAAACCTCATTTGATGCACCTGTGAACAATTCATTATATTAATATAACAGCAGGGGAGGAGCAGAGACACTAATAAATAGAGTTTAGCTGCCAGGACTCCTTGTCACAGCCACAGAGGCCCCTTCTCTCTGAGTCTACTCCTCAGCTCTCAGCCACACTGGGGAAAGACCTGCACACCTCAGGGCTGTCGTATCTTACACTGTCATTTACCACATCTGGCTGGAGTTAAACACATCCATTCATTGTCTTTTCTCAAGCTCTGCAGAATTTTCGCCTTATCTGGCTTGAAAAATTTGTTCTTGCATAGAATGGAAAACAAGTGTTACTAACTAAGTAAGGTAGCTTTGTGCAGGATCCGGTGACTCTCCTCATGACTGAGCCTCCATTTATCAAAGTGGATCTGTACCACAGACACCCACAGAGCCATTGGTCAATGTCTCAATTCTGTTGACTCTCGCACTTCTGCACTGGCCTAATGTTGGGGGGAATTTTCTCTTTTCTATCACTTTAAAAGACACAAATGTACACTTGGTGTTGTTCTGTTTTAATGTCTCTGCCAACACATTCGTTGTTTCTCTTTTTTTTCCCCTCAAATATAAATCTGCTCAGCCTCACATTGAAATATGTGGTACTAGAAACCAAAACGAAGCCACAGATGTTCCACCATAGTCTATATGTATAAACCCTACTCTTCATGGGATTCTACCCCCCGATGTGACACCTGGATTTCCAGCCCCATCTCTTCCCACATCCTGTCTTTTACTCATGCTTTAGTAGGAAAAGGAAATTGCAGTTCCTAGAAGATGCCATGCTATTCCCTGCCCCCACATGTTTACCCAAGCTGTGACCTCTTTCAGGAATGCCCCCAATTGGTCTGTTGCTCTTCTAACCTGCTAGTCATAAGCTTTCTGGTCCTCAGCTTTTTAATCTGATAGACAGGGTCCAGAAAGAGTATGGTTATGGTTTTTTCCTGTGCATACCTCTATCATAGCTCCAATTCTCTTCCATCATAGTTAGCAGTTACGTTACTATTCACCCCCATCCCACAGTATGAGCTTCACAAATGCAGGTACTGTTTAGTTATTTATATACTCAGTGTATAAAGAATGTTAGAAATCAGGAGCTTTTAAGCTGTGTTGTTTGGAACTCCAGGGATTCTGGTGGAGTAAAGTGTACCCACAAAGGGTTTGATTAAAACAGACAGAACAACAATATCTTCTTTCCTCAGATCCAGATTCATTTCAACAGTGAGTTCTAGATCTTTAACCCCTGGTCTAAGAAAATAGCTAACAGCTAATGGAAACCACCAGGTGCCTTGCATATGTTAACTCATCTCCTCCTTAAAACAACTCTGTGATAGTATCATTCCTATTTAAAAAGAAGAGCTAAGATTTGAACTAAGGGGTCTTTCAGGTCTGAAATTTGATGGTTTTATTATTGAGCTAAGGGTCTATATGCAAATTAAAAAATAACTATGTATGTAGAGAGGTTGCAAAGCACTAAACTAGTGATGTCCACAGGATGGCCTAATGACACAGTCCAGAGGAGGCTGCAATCATTCTGTCTAGGCACTTTGAAGATGGCTCCTTGGAGGAGGTAAACTTAAGCTGAACTTCCAAAGAAGAGTGGGTCCCAGGTCAGTGGATGATGGGGGAGAACCATTAGATAGAGGAGAAAGGGAGTCTGATATAATCCAGTTGTATCCTACCTATCTCCTCCCAGGCTCACCCCATCCCCATCCCACTCCATCCTTATCCCATCTCATTCCATCGGATGGAATATTCTATTCTATTCTATTCTATTCTATTCTATTCTATTCTATTCTATTCTATTCTATTCTATATAAAATGAGTATGCTTACCAAATGCCAAACTAGCAAGGGCTCCTCCATGTTTTATCTTTAAAATCCATTTGTCCTCTCGTTATGGCATATACTAGACCTAGTCAGGGTTTGAGGACCAGCTGCCCCTCCTACAACTGTGCTACTCTGAACAGCTCCTGTGACTTTCTTAAGCCTCAGTCCCCACATCTTTAGGACAAGATTAATGATAGTAAATGATATAAAAATACTGTATAGTTTAGAATACAGTGTAAAGGCACCAATACTCTTGCTATGTTTGAGTGCATCTAAAATATTTTTAATACCAATATTATAAAAAGTATACCCATATGGTAAAACATAGCTCTCAAAATAACAATATAATGAGGTTGTATTTTGGGGGTCTTGGTTGTTTATTACATGTAGCACAGTTCAACCACTCATTTTGCTTCCAGGGGTGCATGTCCAATGCCCCACACTTATTCTCTGAGGCAAGAAGGAAGATGCCTAGGGTGAGCACCCATTTTACTGTCCTGCTGATCCAAGCATTTGGCAACCTCGGGCAGTAGAGCTTCCTCTCAGTCTTTGTACAGTAAGTATCTTAGTGATTGAATTAAAGAGCTTCTCTTCTTTGAATTTCCTGCAGCACTTATCTCAGTATCAAAATTCAAAGGGATTCTATTCTATTTTATTCTACTCTATTCTTTTTTTCCTATTTTCCTCCATTCATTCACTCATGAAGTATTTATTGAGGAAATATTTTGTGCCATGCAGTGAGTGAAACAAATAAGACATGGCACTTGTCCACAAAGACCTGGTAACTGTTGAGTCAGACACAAATATATAGACAACAAATATTTGCTATTTCTATTTATTTTAAAGCTTCTCAGGTACAGCTCAGGCTACATGCTAGTTGTAATAGAAGCCTGGCAAACAAACCTGGGAGAAAATATCAGGGAGTTCAGCCATACTGATCTTGATTTTTTGTTAAAGCCTCTAAGTGCATGAATACTAGCTAATATTTTGTGAGCATTTATTCATAAGCACTAAACTTAATGTTTTACATGAACTATCCAGCTAGTTTTAACAATACTATCATATAGGATTTATCATCATTCATTCCCATTTTAGGGATTTTTCCCTTTGAATTTTTAAAAAAATTATATATATCCTCTCTGCTTAGAACATGATTCATCCCTATTCTTCATGGCCTCCTTCCATAGCCTAGATTATTCCTAACCCCTATCTACCCTTCTAGTTCTAGTTTAAAAATCACTTTCTCCAATTTGTCATCTCTGATCTCCTGCTATACTACCTCTCATAGCACGTGTACTCGGAAATCTTGATGCATCTCATGCACTGGAATTGCTTGTAGAGGCTCCCTCTTCTTCTCCCTCTGCCAAATGTCATCTTCGTGACAGCCATTCAGTCTTGAGCTTGATTCATTCATTAGTCAATTCTAAGAGGCCAGCAAAGGGCTTGCCACGTAGAAGGTTTCAACACAAACTTCTCAAGTAAAAAGAGGAGGGGGGAGGAATATTAAACACTTAAAATGGCCGTCAAATTCAGAAGACCTCCAAGCACTTCATAAGCATTTTTCCTGGGGTCTTATCATACTGCTTCCCTAGATGGGAAAAGGGCAGTCGACTGGTGAAATGCACCAGTTATCTGAGGCAAGTTGACATTTGTTGCACTGTGGGGAATTTCTCTTAGCACAATATTTCCTGGGAGGAGCAGGTAAATATTGAGACAAGATACACATCAAATTTTTTTTCCTGTGAACCACTGTATAATAATCAATTCCAGAGATAACAAAGGCGTTTGTTAACAGCTCCATCTCCTTTTTCAAAGCTCAGTTCTCAGTCTGGCAACGTTACAAAGCTCAAGAAAAGAAGTGTTGTTAGCAGATGCCAACCACTTGTCAGAGGAAAAATCCACAAGGCGTTGTGCAACACCGCAGCTTTTTTACATACAGATAGACTCTCTGTCCTCTAGTTCATCAAAATTCCTCATGGAGCAGCTGTAGAAATGGGAAGTGAGGGTTCTACAAGCAGATTAAATAAGAGAAATCTCAACCAAGCAGAAACATCTACTTGCACAGTTCTCTGGCTTGCGGGTTATATTTCCCCAAATGGGAGTTTATGGCTGGGGACACAGGTTGTCCTCCATCAGCCGACTCTTCACACTAAATGTTATTATTCTTAATATAATTTGGTCACCTGTGCTAGACATTGAGGGTAAGTACTTGTTTCATTCACTACCTTTGCCTCCCGGAGTAGTTGCCTCCCTGAGTAGTATCCAGAAGGTTCTCAATGTATAGTCCCTGAGCAAAGGAAGGAGCAACATGAATGAATAGTAGTGAGTGAAGTCAATGCAGCCCTACTTCAAAGAGCTCAATAAATTATTCTTGGATGGATTTCTGTAGAGTTTCTTTACCTACTTTTGGAACGTGTCTGTGCAAATAGCTTAATATAGTTTAAACCCCTTTTCAAAAGATGGAATTGGATTGGGGATAGATTTTTATTTTTACTCTCTCTTAAGAGAAGATGATTTTTATTTTGTGCCAAGTCTGGTCTGATGGAGCCAAGTGGCCCCCATCCTAATGTGCACACAAGCATGACCTTCAGTCAAAAACAGGGTCGGAAGGATGGATGGGTGAGGATGGGTGAAGGAATAAATGGATGAATGGATGGAAAGGTGGGTCTTATGTTGTCTCAGCTTCCCTCAGTCAGTTTATGAGACAACAGAGAAAAAAAATACAGAATGAAAGGATCAGGTAGAAGCAAATACACGTTATACTTTGTACCTTCCACAGGACTGGCTGCTCCTCATTCAGTAGTTTCATGGAGTCTTAGTGCTTTCTATTCCAGCTGACATTACCCTGCCTTCAGGCCTGTTCTTGGTGGCTTCTAAACACAGTCAAAATCACACCTAAATACTCTCATTTTCTTTTGCGAACCAGAACACATATGACCATGGCTAAAGAGCACGCCCGGCCATTTGTCCCAGCCTTCCTGACATGATTGCATTGCCAACCTACAGGGCCACCATCAGCAGCATCTGGCCGTACAGTCATCTCCAGCCCCGTGAATCATGGCCACATTAAGCCAGAGACAATATTTCAACCTTCCCTTATCTGTTGAGGCCATTCAAGTACTTTGTACAAAGAGCAGATCAGAGTTTGGAATTTCTAAAGCCACCTCAAAGAAACAGGACTCATTTTCTCAATGTCTACTAACTATGATCTTTCCTCTTTAGCTTCATGCAGTCTTCCTGTTTCCTATATGCTCAATCTTTTTCCTTTTTAAAAAAAAATTTTTTGAGAGTTAGGAAACTTTGAAGAAAAAAAATCTAAATTCAAATGATCATTTTGCCATTAGATGTGAGACTATGAGAAAAGGCTCTAAGCCCTCTGAATCCCACCTGGTCATCTATAATGGAAGGATAATAATGACTGTGAATCAGAGCTTGAGGGAGGATTGTATTACTTAATATAATTGTTTCCAAACTTAAGTATGTAACTTGCTTGGCTTTTCAATTGCTGCATAACAAATTTCCTCCAATTAACCAGCTTAATACAAAACCCATTTATTGTTTCACAGTTCTGCAAATTAGAAGTCTGAGCAGACCTGACTTGAGTTCTCTGCTTAGGGTTTTCCCTGACCAAGGCCAAGGCCAAGGCGTCCTCTAGGCTGGGCTGAGGTCTGATCTGGAAGCTGAGGAAGAATTAGCTGCTACACTCATTCACAATTTCAGCAGAATTCAGTCTACACAGTGGAAGGACTGAAGTTCTGTCTCCTTGCTGCCATCAGCTGGGGACTACTTTCTGTCCTGGGCCACCAGCGTCCCCTTACTTGACCCCTCCTCATTCAAGCCAGCATCAGTTGTGTGGACTCCCTCTTGCATTTGAAATCTCTCCAACTTCTTTTCTGTCACAAGTCAGAGAAAATTCTGATTTTAAAAGGATTGGGTTATCAGATTAGACTCACCCAGATAATCTCCCTTTTTGCCAGGTAACAGGATATAATCAACAGAATGAGGATTCATAGCCACAGGCTCTGCTTACCTGGGGGGAAATTGCCCAAGGGCAAGGATCATTCTCAGAATTCCAATTACAATGTATCAGACTCACCTCCCAACCTTTTAAAAATGATATTTTGGGGGGCAAGTGTGGTGGTACACACCTGTAATCCTAGAAGCTTGGGAGGCTGAGGAGGAGGATCATAAGTTTGAGGGTTAGCCTCACCAACTTGGCTTGACCCTGACTCAAAATGAAAACTAAAAAGGGCTGGAGATGCTGGAGATGTAGCTCATCAGGAGAGGGCCCCAGTATAAAAAAAATTCTTTCTCAACCTCAGATACTCTGAATCAGCATCTATAGGAGCAGGTTCTGAGAACTTGAGTATTTAAACTCCAGGTCATTTAAAACACTAAAGTTTTACAAACACTGTTTTAGAAAGTTCTTCCAGAATGGAGTTGTATAATCAAACCCTAAAATCCCATCAAAACTCATCACTTTCAAATAGATGTGTCTATATATGTATTGCAATTCTTTTAGATTCACTAAACTGAATCCCAACCCATTTCCTCCCATTTATTGTATATCCAGCGCTGTGCTAGATGGTATATGGGGGAAAATTGGGAGTAATAATTTGGATTTACTAGAAGTTCTCACTATTACTGAATAGAGATGATTCAAGGCAGCATGCTTGATAGAATACTTGGAGAACTGTAAGAGCAGAACTGTAAGAAGAGAGATGAATTTGAGTTGGTCTTAAAGGACATAGATAGATATTCTTTAAAATCTGCTTCAAATGTTACCTTATTCAGTCATTCATTCAATAATTATTTATTGAGTTCCTACTATGTGCTGGGCACTTGGAGTAGATGCTGTTCCTGAACTCCTTGCTGCCTCTCTTAACATCACTTCTTTATTGTAATACTTAGCACACAGCATTATATTTTCTTGCTAATTTGTTCAGGTTCCCATGAAAGACGGTACATTGCTCAGGGACCAAGCTACATTTTTCTTGTTATTTGCTTTGGCATGATAGTGCTTGGCATATGCTAACGGCTCAGTGAATGCCTGAATGAATGATTAGATGAATGAATGCTAGAAGAAGAGGGCACTGCTATGGTGGGGGACATGCATGCGTAAAGGAATGAAGGGAGAGAAGAGAACAGCAGCTTAGAGAGTGGATTCCAGCCTGATCTGATACGAGGATTTCTTCTGGAACAGTTGGTGGTGTGTCAGTAGAGTGAAGAGTATAAAAAAATTGGAATTTTAGGATAGAATGTATAATCTTTAGCTAAATTCAAGAGATATGTATTAAGTTAATGAGCAATCAGAATTCTGAGGGAAATAGAAGAGGCCTGGCATATGATGGGGTGATCTTTGGTACCCTATGAAGACGAATCTTAGAGAGCTAGTAGTTCTGAACAGGAAGGTTTGGTATAGAAGAGATAGAAGCAGAAACACAACATGTGGGCATGTGCACACCCGTGTGTGGGTTTAATGTGTATATTTGGGGGTTGCAGGGAGTGAGGTATTACAGCCATCCAAGAAAAAAAAATCATGAGCAGATGCTCAATATGGAAAAGTTCCCATTTCAAACACGCCAGAACATTTAAAAATAGATTGATAAGCCAACTCTGTCCCAACAGAGCTCAGAGAAAACCTCCTTGGCATGCTGATTTACAGTTCCCTCACTCATGTATTTATTACTGCATTCATTCATTCATTCATTCTTTCAAATTTTTTTTTCATTCAATAAATATTAACTCTGTGCTCAGTACCACATTGAAGTCGGGGCCTATAAAGATGGACATAATAAGGTCTCTTTCTCTGCAGGTGGAGTGGCCCTCTAAACTTATTCACTCTGTCAGAGGGTTAATCATGTTCATTATAAGATGAAATTGCTCAAAACTAAAGATGAAAACCTCCTTCTGCAAGTTCTGTAAGTTTTTGTTGAAAGCCTGAAATTTTCTGGCTCAGCCATGTGGTAAAATCCAAGGCAGACAGATAAACCTGGGGCTCAATCCACCTCTGACTAGCTATGTGAGCTTGTGTCTATTTCATTCATAAGTGGGCATGATTCCTATGTTAAAGGGCTGTGATGAAATTGCAGGAAATGATTAACATATGCAAAGCACATAGGAAAGTGCATGGGCACATGTCTCTATGTTTCAGAGTCTAGTAATTGCATCACCAGGGTTCCAAGGCTGACCGGCTCTGGTGACATTTGGCTGACTGATGCCTATGCCAAGAAGAACAGAGGAGGAAACAGAGAAAGATGCTGGTATATTTTCATCTTATTTCTTCCCTCCTTCTTCCCTCCTTTGTTACTGTGCCATTTTTGGCAGAGAAGCCATATCCCTCTGAGCTGCTAGGTACCACGAACAGCTCCAGCTCTACTCTGAGAGTATTCTGGGGTCCTCTCCTAGCTGCATTAGTAACTTTTCTTCCATTGCTTATTCAAGGGTTCCTCAAAAAAAAATTTTTTTTTGTTTCCTTGATACTGCACAGATCTCTGTATGTATTCCCTTTGTTAGTCTCATTATTTGAACAGTCTAAATTGAATTATTGTTCCTGTCAGTACCTAGACTGATACAAAGAGGTTATCTCATGCCAGCAAAGCCAGAACTTCTCAAAATATCTTTGACGAGTTATTCTGGAACAAACAGGTTTCTATGGTCACATTATTTGGGAAAGGCTGCATATTTGATTTCCCTCTTAGAGAGTCACAATATATATTAACATATTAAAGGTTCAGAGAAGCCTGAAATGAAGAAATGTATTTAATTTTATTTAACATCGTTTTCTATACTCATTTGACCATGAAACTATTATTTCATGTAACACCTATTAACATCCCACACTTGAGGAAATGCTGAACTAGGCTAAACTAATAAGATAATTTGTCACATTTACAACAGTTCGAGGGCAAAAGAACATTGGACTTGGACTCAAGATTTGCTACTTCTCTTCCTGAATGTGCCACTAACTCATGGAAGACCTTGGGCAGACGTCTCACCCAGTAGCATCAGTTTTCACCGGGGAGCTGGAGACGTGGTCTGTCTCACTCCTCACAATCTCAATGCAACACACACTCTGAGACTTCCATCAACATAAGCAGTCTTGGCAGTTGGGGTACAAGTGTCTCAGGAATGTTTTGTTTTGTTTCTTTTACAACTGCAGCTTTTCACCCCCAGAATTATGCTTCTTCACAGTTTTTATTTCAGTCAAGACTCCAGAATTTCAAAAGCACTTGTGTCGAACCTCACAGAAATGTTTGTATAGCAAAATCCCACCACCATTTAAAAGTGTTCTTTCTACTACAGCACATTATAATTCCTGCTATATTAAAGTGATAATAATGCAGGTATCTCCAATTCTAGGGCTTTAGGATGGATTGAGTTCACCGTTTTCCACATCTTTATTTATGCATCATGGAAGAGATAGCTCCCCAAAAGTCAGAAAAAAAACTGTCTTTAGTATAATGGGAATCCTCCATTCTCCCAAGGCCAAATCCAGAAAACAGAGTGCAAACATATGAAGACCTTAACCATTGCTCAAGGGAGATAGTCAAGGCCATTGAATGCCATCAAACGTTATCCTAAATCCTAGAAAAATCAGCAAAAAAGAACAATGTCTATGGCCACCAGAGCAATGTCACAGACACTTAACTGCCTGCCTGATATTATTCCATACATAAGGCACAGTCTAGATATTTCTCCCAACAAGGCAAATTGTAGCTCACAGGAAATAGAATTGAATACAGATTTCAGTTCTTAGAGTTTTAGATAAAAATGTAAATGAGGAGCAAGACAATAATTAAACAAATCATTTGCAGGAATTTTTATGGCCTACTTAAAAACCATCAGCACAATTCAAGACACAGCAAGAAATTCTGAGTTCTCAAAATAATTGATCTGCAACAAGGCAAACATTCATTTAATCACCACACTGGAGTCGAATCAAAGGAGCAGATAGTTGGCATCCAATTCCTACTTTCTCGTATTTTATTTTTCCTCCCCCAGATATTTGAGGAGAAGGCAATGATCCAAATTCCAAACAAAAACCATCAAAATAGCCTAATATTACCTGGTAATAGGATCTACCACCCAACCTCAAAACTATCTGAGATGATGACAACTAAACTTATAAGACAGATGCACACCTTTCAAACAGGGACAAAGAGAGGGAGGTACTTCTGAAATGTCTGGTTTTGGGGTAACAAAAGAAAAAGTATCTTAACCAAAAGCAAAATTAATAAAATTTCCTAAATGTGCAATTCAAAATGTCCAGTGTACTTCCTTGTTGGAAAATACTGGGAATTAGAATATGATGCACATGCTGTCTGGTCTCCTCCAAATCATTGCATATCTTTGCTATGGTCCCCTTAGAGCATAGCTAAAAATCACTTTAAATGAGTTTAGTGTAAATATAGTGTTTATCAAGGTTAATGTGTGAGAAGAATAACAGGGCTAAAAGGGGCCTTGAGGGTAGGCTACAGAATACAAGTCATGGAGAAGAGAAAATGGAATTGGGTGTGGGGCATGGGGGAAGTTGATCTCAGTTAAAACCAGGGGAAGCAGGAGATGAGGAAAAAAAATATGTCCCTTTTATAAACAAGAAAACTAAAGCCCAGAGATGCATATTATCCTGTCACCTCGTGGGTAACAGATCCAGGAGAACTACCTAGGAATGAAATCTAGGCAGATTCCTTCCTGCACAGTATTTTTTGTTTCCTAGTCAGGTTCTGGTCTAGGCTGTTTAGGACTGGCCAGTGAGAGGAGCAAGGTCACTAGCCCATGTTAAATTCTCAGTGTCATAGAAGGTTGTTCCAGGAGAAGAGAAACTATGCTGTTACTAGCTTGATTTAATTAGGGATATATTTTTTACTTAGAAATGATGCTCGTACCATTTTGCTTAGCATGTTCAGACCTTTATATTTATGGTGCACAGTGGAATTGGATACCACAGCAGAAAACACTGTGAAAGCTTACTTCCTTGCCTTTATGTCTTTGAATTTTAAGGACACAGTCATTTCCCATTTAATGCATAGAGTAAGGAAATTTTGCTTTATTTCCACAGATGAGACTGGAACTCTTTGCCCCCTCTGGAAAGTTCACCACCCTCTCCTCTACGTTACTTCTGGACTCTGTACACGAATTTGGCTTAGAAACCATCAACGTTATTATGTGATTATGTTTATGGTGGAGACAGTGTGATCAAGAGCTTGCAGTTGAATAGATAGAGTTGAATTCAAATTCCAGCCTATTAACAATGACTTTGGGTAAGTTCAACTCATGGAGCTTAATTCCACATTTAAAATATGGGGGCAGTAGATGCTGCTGCTCCCTGGGCTGGATTCCCTTTCCCAGTTGCCCTGAGTGCTGACTGCTCCCTTCTCTGAGCAACGGTCCTGCTCTGCTGGAAGGTCCTTCCCTGGGAGACTCTCCTGCACCACTGACTCAAGGTGAGGCAAGTTCTGAGTATAAGCTGTGGAGACCACATCCTGACTGACTCCTGTCCCCGGCTCCATCCTGCTTCCCTCCCTCACCACACTGCAGCACAACATTTGTCTCAGAATCCCCTTCCTAGGCTCTGATTCTAGGGGGGACACACTTAAGGTAGAGTCATGAAGATTAAATGATGATTCGGTTTGGACATTGCCTGGCATACTTGAAACATTCCCAAATGGTAGCTATTTATTATATTATTGGCCATATAACTGGAAACTTTAGAACAATTTTTGGCACCGAGAGCTGCTCAATAAATCAAACAAAGTGAAACAACCCCAAATCATATTTTGTCATCTAGGCATGGGATCTGGGATATGCCTGCCTGGGGTGCCTAAAGTTATCTCCATCACTGTCATCTCCTCCTAGTAACGCACAACACATGTACCTTGACCCATTCCTGTGTATTTTCCTTTAACCACAATAACCACAAAAATGTCTACTGTACTCCTAATGACATGGTGCCCATAGTGAAGAGAGAAAAAAATACAGCTTCCATTCTCAAGAAATACGAATGCATTCTCGGATTTAAAATCAACAGAAAAAAAAATGCATATCATTAGATTTCAGGAAGTATTTAGTAAATAAACTATCAAACTGCTTATATGTTTATGGTTTATATATAGCCACATTAGTACTATATTGATACATTTCAAGTAGTTAGTTGCTTTTTTCCTCCCCCTCTTTAAAATACTGGCATAATCATAATATTGAGTCTATAATCTGAGGAATTCAAATAGCGGGTGAACTTGTGCTCGCAGACAGCAAGGCTATTGTAAAAACATACTGAAATTAAACAGGAAGCTGACACTTGAGGATTCAGGTGTCATGACTCATTGAATACTTCTGCTAGGAAAATGAGCACTGCTTCTAGGTTGCTTCCATTTTCATAGCTACAAAAACAAGTCTGACTCCTCTCATTCTGCTGCCCTCCCCCATTTATGTCTGCTAAATAGACCCATTTATTTAATTCAGAAAGAGGAAATCACAGTGAATTAATTTGATGACTATGGGTTCAATTTTTGCTTCCATTAGGAAGTATGAACTTACATTTCCCGTAATTTGTTCCAGAAAGCATTAGAAGCCCACGCTGGGTGTTGAGGACGAGTGGTTCAGCTTCATAGCTCTGTAGTATAGTGTTTAGCCAAAAAGGAATTGTTCTATTATGAGACATAAGAGTGTCCCTATTATGTTTATAAAGAAATTCCATAGTTGGACAACAGAAAGGTACTCCTTATAAGAGGAACATCATAGTCCAAGATAAATGATTTCCCTTCAGCTATGTTAGTCTCTGAGGTAGATAAAACACAGGCACTACCAGGTATATTTGGGGGTGTCTAGTCACAGGTGTTATGACATAAATATGTAATAGTGCTGTGAGATGATCTGAACAAATGCAAAATGGGAACCTGAAATTGTTGGGCACAGAGAGAGGAAGCTCCAGGTCTAGGGAGCCTGTGCTCAGTGAAAAGGGAAAGATAAGTAAAGAAGGACCTCAGCCCAGACCCCAGACACAGGGAGTGTACCAGTATCTCAACATGTCATAGCTGAACACTCTCACCAGCCTGCTTTAAGGGATTGGTGAGAACTTATATGGAAAGGACTTAGCACAGTGCCTGCCTGGGACAACTGACACATGGAGGGTGACCAGTGAGTAGTGATTAGCACTCAGACTCAGAGGCCTCCTATTTGGATCAGAAAATCATAGCAAGGAAAGAAGTGTCAAGCAAAACACCAGAGATCACACATGCACCTAGACAAGTTACTGTTGTCAGGTGCCAGGCTCTCTGCTAAGTGCTCTAGGCAGGTTCTCTATGACAGAGCCAGGAGAGGAGACAACAGAGGTCTGCAGAAGTTCCTCTACGTGTTAGAGGTATGACAGGTCCTCTGTGGGGGAGCCCAGGCCAACTGGCTCCTCAGTCCAGGCCCTTCATTACTGCACAACCTTGACCCACACATGTTCTAATGGCCTGTTTGGTCACTGGGCTCCATCACAGACTATGAGCTCTGTGAGGGGAGGAACCATGCCTTGTCATCCTCACATTCCAGGATGAATTGTAATGCTTAGCTCAAAAGATATTTGTTGAATGAAAGAATGAGCCAGCCAATGGATCAAATAAAATGATATCTAAGAGAAGAATGAACTTGGGTCCCAGACATGCCTATAAACAGTATGGTCATGAAAGAAAAATGAAAAAGAAATGCACATTTTCTATTTTGTGTAACATTTCTCATAGTGCCTTTAGCCATAAAATGTATTATGCCTCTGTGAAGATCTCTGACTTTCCGGGATCTTCTTCTGAAATGATCACTTTTTCGATTAAGCTTTGTTAATGAGTTTATTGTCATGGAAAGAAGCCAAAAGAAACAAGGGTCAAACCTATTGGATAATTCTGTTTCTTCAAACGTAAATGGTGATAATTCCTCACACTGGCACCCTATGTGAGGTGTATGAGAGTAAGATTTAATATTTATCTGGAGTTTTTGTGTGCCATACATAGATATACATGATCCTACAGCAAAAGAGAGGAAACGAACATGGTTCTTGTCCTTGTGGTTATTACAACTTATTATTACAGCATGGGAGACAGGCATGTACTCAGAAAATTTCCATACATTGTACAAAGTGTCCTCCTGAAGACTACCTCTGTGACAAGGGAGAACAGAAGGAGAAGCATTGGGAAATGAGAGAGGAGCTGTTCAATTTACCGGCTGAGAGCAGAGTGTCTGCACTCAGAGACCCTAGGTTCAAATCCCTCCTTGACCACTTATCAGCTGTGTGACTTTAGGCAACTTACACCACACATCTGCCACCTTCCACTTTCCTGTCAATAAAATAGGGGGAATAATAGTTTCTACCTCGGAACTTTGTTTTGAAGATAAGAATGGCCTGTAACACCTGAAGTGAAGCCTGAGTGAGACTTTGTAGAAGAAACTATGTCTTGGACAGAGTTGGACTTTGTCAGACAAAGGAAGGCATAGCAAGCACAAGGAATTATAGGTGGAATGTACAACCAGCAGAATAGTTGAGTTATGGGAGGTTTCTGTATTTTAATTTTATGACCCACTATGTAAAAAAATATGCTTTACACCCTAATTCAGTATACACAAACACACCTACAACCAAAGTTTAATCAAACTACATTTTTCATGTGAAATATACTCCAATCTACTCTACTCTCTTCTGTTCTATTCCATTCCATTCTGTTATGATTAAAAAATAATGTTTGTTGAGGTCCACTAGATTGATTTCATGACCCTGAGGTGGGTAAGGCCCACAGTTTGAAAAACACTTATTTTAGGATACTGTAAGTACTGTATTTTACATATAGCTGTGGTGCTGGTCATAAAAGGGTGGAGTAACTGAGTCTGCTAAACACTGTGCTTGGTCCTAAGTCCTAACACAAGTGATTAGAGATGAGGTTGAAAAAAAATGTTAGGACTTTTCTCATAAAGACCCTCATAAACTATTTTACAGAGGCCAGACTTGATCCTGCAGGTGGAGGAACCACTGCAGAATTTCCTTGGTTTGGTTTTCAGGGCTGGGATGATCACTCTGCTGTTGATGAGCAGGATGGCTCAGCAGAGGCCAGAATTAAAGGAGTGGCAGAGTTATTCTTTGATGAAAGCTGTGAATAACTGCTAGATTCTATTATGATAAACTTTACAGTAAATTGCACACCTCATCCTAAAATGCAGCGCATTTCCCAGAACGCTGGACTCTCAGTCCTATTGATGGTTGTACAAAGATTTGGCTGGGGGGCTAGAGAAATCTCAGGGCCACATGAGTAGATTTTTCTTTCTCGCTATAATTGCATTCAGTAGTTCCAGTATTAAAGGGACTTGTCATGAGGTATTTTATTTTTAACAAGTGATTTGAAAATATTATGCACCTGATCTGAACTCTAACCATGAGAAATGATTTTCCATAAATAGGAATGTAATGCATTTTCTGAAATAGTATGAAATTTAGATGGCCATCAAAGATGACTTTGTTAATAAAATTCTTCTGCTGATATTTGGCGTTAGGGATTACTTGCAAGTAGATTTTTTTGGCAAACCCGAATTTAGTGGTTAGAGAAACAGTTAATGAGTGCTTACTTGCAAGTGACTTTATACATGTTATGATACATGTTCTCATTACCAACCTTCATTTGACTAACTTTGATAGGCTAACAGGTTCCCATTCTTTTGACTAGCATCCACAACTTTAAATAACACGAGATTAGTAGATTTCTCATTAAGAAACTACACACTTCTGCTCATATCAGCTCACCATGCATTTGCTTATTCAAATTGTTCTCGTTATTTTTATCCTGAGATAAACAACATGTACACTGATGCAATATACTTACAAAAAGAAACTTTTTGTGAACTCTAAGTTAAAATCTTTCAAAAGACTGGGAAAAATAAATGAAATGGCTAATAAAATGTTTACTTATGCCAGAATAGGACAACTATAAAAGATAGATGTAAGTGGTAAAATTTTCTCAGGTGTTTTTCAGCACTATCCTATCTTAAAGAAATGAACACTAGGAATTTTACATGCACACACACACATACACCCACACATACATGCTTCATGGGTATGATTCATGCCCAGATTCTGGCCAGTTGTCCAGCATTTCCAAGAAAAGGCCTTGGCTCTACATCATAAAGTTCTTAAATACAAAAATTACTACATGTTTTAATTTGAAATAAGATATTTAATGTCTATGTATATTATTATTTTTATTCCCCGTTGTTCTGGACAGCCAAGGCAGCATATCAAAGTGCCCAAAACTCAGTGTCTTAGAATAGCAGTCACATTCATTTTGCTCATGAGGCTGCATTTTGGACAAGGCCTAGTGGGGACACCCCTTCTCTGTCATGCTCCATGCTAACATGGGCAGTTTGAAAGTTGGGAGTAGCATTTTCTGAAGGTTGCTGTAGTCACATTTCTCACAGATTAATATTTTTAAATTTTTTATTTGTTCTAATTAGTTATACATGACAGTAGAATGCATGTCAATTCATTGGAGCAAGACTTTTCATTTCTCTGATCGTACACTATGTAGAATCACACCATTTATGTAATCGTACGTGTACCTACGGTAATGATGTCTGCCTTATCCAACCATCTTTCCCATCTCCTGCCCCATCCACTTCCCTCACTCCCTTCTGCCCAATCCAAATTTCCTCCACCACCACCCCCATTATGGATCTGCATCCATATATCAGATAAAACATTTGGCCTTTGGTTTTTGGGGATTGGCTTATTTTGCTTAGCATAATGTACTCCAGTTCCATCTATTTACCTGCAAATGTCATAATTTTATTCTCTTTTAATGCTGAGTAATATTCCATTTTGTATATAACAGTTTCTTTATCTATTCGTCTATTGAAGGGCATCTAGGTTGGTTCCACAGTTCAGCTATTGTGAATTGTGCTGCTATAAACATTGATGTGGCTGTGTCACTGTAATATGCTGATTTTAAGTCCTTTGAGTATAGACCAAGGAGTGGACAACTGGGTCAAATGGTGGTTCCATTCCAAGTTTTTTGAAGAATCTCCATACTGCTTTCCAGATTGGTTGCACCAATTTTCAGTCCCACCAGCAATGTATGAATGTGCCTTTCCCCCCACATCCTCGCCAACACATATTGTTGCTTGGACTCTTGATAATTCTGGCAGATGATTTTGAGAAGACTCTAAGGGCAGGGGGCCATCACTATGTGGCTTCTCCACATGGTCTCTCCAGCATGGCAACTTCAGGATAACCAGACTCCACACATGTCAGCTCAGAGCTCCCAAAGCACATGGTGCAAGAGAGGAAGTGCCAGGTGGAAGTGTACAGCCTGTGTGATCTGAACTCCTGAGCTACATAGTGTCCTTTCCATGACAAGCCATTGATGGGGCATGTCTGGACGAACAGCAGATTTAAGAGGAAGAAACTTGGACTCTACCTGGGCTGGGAAAGTGCCAGTGCCACATTTTAAAAAGAACATGTGGGATGGGATATTTTTGGTTATCTTTACAGAATCCTATCTACTATGCTTATTTGGACTTATTTCAATGAGTTGACTATAGATCCTTACATTACTGGATAAGAGGAATTGCACCTAATTTATTTCTTACAAAAACCTACTTGATAGGCATCATAACCAGGAGACAAGGAAGCTGGGCTCAGAGAAATAATGACTAATTACTGCCCTCTTCCATTGAAGCACACTGCTGTCTTCTTCTCATAGTGAGTTGGGATGTTTATCTTCTGTTTCTGTGATGTGCATTCCAACGCCAGGCATATAAACCAGTAGGAAGTACTGTAACGTCAAAACCCATGATGGTCAAACCAGCATTTCAGTTCTGATATGCACGCTAGTGAGGCACCACGCAGGTTAGTGGCTTCCTAAAATAACCAGAAATTTGAAACAAAGTCCTGATGCCCAGGTTGCATTCAATACCAATCATATCACAACGTCTGGTAGTGGGGAGCAAACATCTGTCCTTTGTAAAGATACCCAGGTGAACAAAGGTGAAGAAAAGTTAGGAAGCTAAGACCTCAATTCTCTCCAATCTAATCTCTCTCTCTCCATATCAATTTCCTCTAGTTATTCTGCTTTCCCCACTCTTTCCTTTGCCTTTCTAGGTTTACCCCAGACTGGTGACCCCAAGGATTGGACACACATAGGCACTTCTACCCAAACATCAGGCCCTAAACTGTAGGGCCATCTAATGGGGCTCTTTAATGTTCTAACACTCAGTCTTCTCTTCTATAATATAGTGATAATGATGATGATGGTGATGATAATAATAACACTTGTATTGTCATGTATTATAAGGATTAAAAGAGAGAGTGTAGGAGGTCCTCAATAAGCTTGTCAAAATATTTATTGAGTGAATGAAAGAATCTGAAACATTTCATAAATTTCTTTTATGACCAAAGAAATTAAGTCAACATGAATCTGGCTTCAGGTATTAAACACAGATTAGATATTCATTTTTAGGATAGATTTATTTTAAATTTAATATATGAGCTCATGAATAACACTATAAAGAACCCATTCTTTAAAATATTAATATAAATATCTATGAACGAGGGGAAAATAATTGGGGAATTTTATCGTCTATGACAAAGGGGGAAAAGGGCCATTTAAAAATATCACTTTCTCCCCTTCAGACACAGTGTGGAGGTGAGCCACAAGAAATCCAAGTTCACATGAAAGGACCATGATAAAAAATGCAGGTGCCGTGAAACATTTATAAGGGCTGAGTGTAAGGCAGTATGTAGGCTTGAATTTGAAATGACATTTTGGCATAAAACAGATCTCCCACAGGCGGATTTGAAATTTCCAGAAAAGTCTTAAAATGACATCTTTCAAAATGAACAATCATCAAATATGCCCAAGTCATTACCTCAAAGTACTTTGCTAATGAGACAGGCTGAAGAAATGGCTAAAAATAATTGACCCTAGCTTTCCAGCTGAAAGTTGTAAAAAATAAAAAAATAAAATTAAAAAAAAGCTATTGCAGGGTATGAACCTAGAATTAGGCATTGGCAACCGTTTAGCATACTAAACACAAACATTAAGACATGTGGCACACAGCACAGAAAATTGCCAATAAGCTTTTTATTCACAAATTTTGAATTGCTTTACAAATTACTTGTTGTCATATTCCCTCATGTAAATCTTATTCCACTCGTACAATGCTATGGTTTAAAAATGACATTCACCCTGATATCTAATGAGATATCTTGATATCTAATGAGATGTTTGCTCTAATACCTCATTAGATCCCTGCACAGTCCTGTAAATTAAGCAAGGCAGGTTTGACTGTCCCCATTTTGTAGATAAAGACATTGAGGTCTGAAAAGGTTAATAACTTGCTCATGTTTATGGTTTTCCAGATGCACATACTGTCTTACTTAAACAAAACACAGCACCCAGAGGGCACCTGTAAAAATGTTTTTCAGGAAGGAAGTCAAGATAGAAAAAGGAAATTAATGCTGGTTTGAGTGTATATTATGTGAAATTTAATGTTCTAACACTCAGTCTTCTCTTCTATAATATAGTGATAATGATGATGATGGTGATGGACGTGGTGATGGAGGTGAGCCACAAGAAAATTGCTTATGGATATTAAATACAAAAAATGGGATATAAATTAAATGTATTTAATAATCTCTATTTTAAAATATACACAGGAAAACGATGGGAGAGAAATATGTCTATATGTACATTTCTTTTTTATATACCGTTATTTCTCAGTTTCCTGTCATAGCCATGTCCTGTTTCAATAATTGAAAGGAATAACTCATTGCATCCTTTTTGAATTGAGTGTCTCCTAGGTGCCATGAATTGTTGAGACAGGTTGTATGTACAGTGAAGGATACACATGACATCCCTGCCCTTATGCAGCATACTTTCTAGAGGTGACATGGATAATAAATAGGAAAATCAATCAATTGATCAATCTACAAAAATAGTTTACATTGTCACTTGTGTTGTGAGGTGAAATACATATGCAGGATAGAGGTGGGGGCAAGCTGGGCAAACCTGAACCGAAATCTGAAGGATGGGAAAAGACATACTGCCCAATCTAAAAAAAGGCATTTCCAGGCAGGAAATATCCAGAATAAAAGCCTAAGGTGGGCAGAGCTTCAAGTTCTAGAGGCACAGCCTACCAGCCAGTGTCATAGAGTAGAGTGGTGACAAGGACAGGGGATATGGGGGGGGGGGGGACGGCACATCATATTGGATCTTGGGGGAATGTAAGTCACCTGGGCTTTATTCACATATGATCAGCACCATTGGAGATTTTTGAATACAGGTTTGGGTTAGGAGAATTATGAATGATTTGATTGACATGTTGTAAACACCCTGTTGGTTGCTCTCTAGAAAACAGTTTGGAGGGAGCAGAAGAAGAATCAGAGACCAAATAGACGCTGATAGAGGTGGGCTAAGCGGTCTAGTCCAAGGAAGAAAAGACATTGACTTGGTTTGCATAGTAGATGTACATCTCATCAAGAGATGGTGAAAAATAATTGATTCAGGTTCCCCCCTCCCGAGTGAAGATGATACTGCTATTGAACCAACTCCTTTTTAAAAAATTATTTATTTTAATTTGTTATATACAACAACAAAATGCATTTCACTTCATAGTACATATATAGAGCACAATTTTTCATGTCTCTGGTTGTATACAAAGTAGAGTCACACCATTCATGTCTTCATACATGTACTTAGAGTAATGATGTCCACCTCATTCCACTGTCTTTCCTACCCCCATGTCCCCTTCTTTCCCTCTTTCCTCTTTGCACTATCTAAAATTCCTCCATTCCTCCCATGCCCACCCCCCATCCCCATTATGGATCAGCATCCTCATATCAGAGAAAACATTTGGCATTTGTTTATTTGAGATTGACTTACTTCACTTAGCATAACATTCTTCAACTCCATTCATTCACCTGAAAATGCCATGATTTTATTCTCTTTTAATGCTGAGTAATATTCTATTATGTATATATACCACATTTATATACCACATTTTCTTTATCCATTCTTCTGGAATTATTTTTAAAAAATGTTTTTATAAATATTTTTAAAAAATGGTACTGGGGATTGAACTCAGGGGGACTTCACTACTAAGCCACACCACTAGCCCTTTTTTTTAATTTTTGGTGTTGGGGATTGAACCCACGGCCTTGTACATGCAAGGCAAGCATTCTACCAACTGAGCTGTATCCCCAGCCCTAATCCTATTTTTTATTTTATTTGGAGACATGGTCTCACTGAGTTGCTTAGCATCTTGCTTTTGCTGAGGCTGGCTTTGAACTCATGATCCTCCTGTCTCTACCTCCCAAGCTGCTGGGATTATGGGCGTGTGCCACTGTTTTTTGCCCAGCTGGACCAACTCTTCAGAGCCAATTAGAACAGGCTGATTTCCAAGCGGAGGTACAGAGTAGGTGGTCTGGAGCATAGAGGGAGTCTAGATCTGGAGACACAAGCATATAAACGACATTTAAAGCTGTGGAGCTGGCTAAGATTACCCAAGAAGAAAGTAATTAGAACACAGGGCTCAGAACTGGGAGTTTAATTCTAAGCTCTATTTGAGAATGGAAGAGAGAGAAAAAAAGAATAATGTTCTGAGTTGATGTCATATATTGAAAATGTCCACATGCTAGTGAACAAACTGCCTGAAAAATAATGTCCAACATTTTCTGGAAAATCTCTTAGAAGAGTCTAAGAAAGAGGGTATGGACCACTCGGGCAGAAACGCTGAGCTGGGCATAACATCCTGGGACTGTCTCTTATAACTTGTGTCAACTGAAACACATCAAAAAGGACACATATCTTGGCTTTGTCACCTGTAAGATAGGGATAACAACAGCCAACCTTGAAACCTACAGGCCTAAAAAAGCCCCTCCTGTGCACTACTGCAGGCTCTGTGAGTGTTCTTCCCATGGCACATCGCAGTGAAATGTGCTGTGTGCAGGTCTGACTCCACCTCTAGGTCATGAAGCCCATGAAGATGATGACACCATTTGAATGGTCCCCAAGTATCTAAGCAAAAGGCCTGGGGCATGAGACCAAGTAGTTAAGAGCTTATTCTGTATATTTACCAGCTGTGTAATGCTGAGTATATTGCTCTCTCTGATCCTTGGCTTTCTGATCATTACAACAGACTTGTCACCAGTGTCAGAAGGTTATTGGGGATTGATGAATGACATCATTCATGTAAAGTGCTTAGCATAGTTTCATACTTGGCATCCAATAATGTGAATTAAATTACTGATATTTATGCTGATTTCTTCCATGGTGTTCTGCCTTAACTTCTCAGTCCTTTTCTGAGCCCCAAGAGCTTGATGTGAACAGAAGTGAAAGATAGACCTACATTCAGATGTTCACTCCTTTTCATACCAGCTGACTTCAGCACAACGTATGTGCCTTTAAACACCCTGGCCTTTGTTTCTCGTTCTGTAAAAAGCAGACACTAATCCTAAACCCAACGGGTTGTTAGTGATTAACTGAAATGTGTGTGAGCACTTAGCACTGTGTACAGAGGGCACTAACAAGCCCTCATGGTTATCACCGTCATGGTGATGTACAGGAAGCCCTTTGTGCACACTAAACCTCTGAGCTCCCACAAGGGATGTTTCAGTTGTCACTCAGGAGGACATTCATTGCTGCCCAGACAGGAGGCAGCCCTTCTCTGAAGCTTGCTGCTCTTCCCCTCTCAGTCCTTTACAGGATCAGGGATCACCATCTCCTCTAAGGTTTGGCCTTGGCTCACCCCCTCCAGGAAGGCTTCCCTAATTAATTGTTCTTTGTCTACTCTCTTATTCTCCAAACACTGGATTCTTAGGAGTAAATTCAGATTTACAAAACAGATGAATCAGGGTTAATTGGTTGTAGCACCAGAGGATCCCTTACAAGTGCTTTAAATCACACACTCTCAAAGCACAGTGAAGCCACATGCAATTTACAAACATTTGATTAACGCTCAGGGGCTCTGGGACATCAATATCATCCAAATTGAGGCCCAGCTTTGGTACAGTCTATTTGAGTGCACATATGCTAAACTTGCTTCACTGGTCTTCAGAGTTAGCTTTGCCTTTTCTAGGATTTAATATCAAGCTCCCAAAGGAAAGGACCCTGACTTTAGTTTCTATTACCTTCAGAGAAGAAATACACCAAAGGGCTGTCCTACCTAGTGAGACTCAGGGCGAGGTGGGCTGCCAGTCTGAATTCTGACAAGCCGTGTGGTTCAGGGCTGACCTACTATCTTACTCGCCGCTCTGTGATGGAAGGGTGAACTCCTACCATGGAAGTGTCTACAAAGAAGGGCTCCTGGGGGTCTTGACTGTGAGACTGAAAATCAAGGTAATGGTTGTAGAGGTGTTTCTCTTCCTTGTTTCTAGCATTACTGCCCCAATCAAATGAAGGTAAAACCCTTCATCAGGATGAATTGGTGGACTGGGCCTCAGGTTCACCCATGAAGCATGATGAAGGAGAGTGTCCACTCCTCAGAAGGCTGGGAAGGGAAGAGCCCAGGGACCAGAGATGATAACTCTCCATGTGGTAGTGTGGACTAGAAACATGATCGTGTGAGTCCTAGTCACTCATGGAAAGGAGGGAAAAATGAGAAGTCCAAGACCTTCGCACTCTGAGGCTCCATAAAGGGCAGGAACAGGTCTCTGGGAAGTTGCACAGAGGGCTAAGCAGTCAGAAGGCCCCAAGAAGTCAGAGATCTCCTGGGAAGGGCACAGAAGGGTTGTTCAAATGAGCTGGTTGGACAGTGGCCCAGAACAAGGCCAGATAGTTAGCTTTCAGGAATGATGGGATGGACCTAGACTTTGGAGACAAAAGACCATGGATGGAGTGTGGAGGCAGTCCTCTCTACTCCTCCATGGCTGGCATGGCTACCCACGGGAGGTTCACTGTACACCCTCACTAACAGTCTCCAGCTTCAAGTAGCCCTCAGAGCATGGAGCAACTATCTTGCGTATTCATGTTTATGCCCAGGCACCCTTTGGCTCATGAGAACAGCTAGATGGAAATTCCCCAGGCCATAGCAACCACTCAGGACTCCCACTCTACTTCAGTCCTGCTCTTGCTCTGTGCTGTCTACTATCTGACTCCAGACCTTGACTCTACCTTGGGATGAAGATCTGCTTTAGTTTTGCCCCTCTGGCCCTCAACTCCTGGCTATCTGCTCAAGCATTAGGCTTGGCCATGTTTTTTCTCATCTTATCCCACTCTCTGTGTGAACAATGTTAACAGCCTGCTAACGGCACACTCCTTTCGTGTCTTCATTTGTCCTCATTTAAACAGATGAGTGTGTGCACGTGTGCGTGCGCGCACACACACACACACACACACAAATAAAGGGAAAGCAACACATTCATTACTATGCAGCTTGCTTCCCTATCTCTATTTTAACACTATATTATGAACATTTCTCTCTTATATGTATATATGCATATAATATATACATATATTATATACATATAATGTGTATATATGTAATATACACACACACACACACATACATACACATATGCAGAATCAACACAACCTTGTAACAGCTCAATAATTTTCCATGCTATTTCACAATAGTATTTCGTTAAGGGTTGCATAATATAGTAAACCATTAAAACTGTGAGCATTGAAGTTGCAACTTTTGCTTTGGCATTATGATTAATGCTACAACAAGCCTATAAGCATCCTTATACACACTCACAAGATAAAAATTTTATTGTTATTAAATATATCAATAATACATACTGAATATATTTATGGGCCTGTGGCACATAAATATAATTGGGCTGAGTTAAAATGGAATCACTAGCCAACTGGTAGTACATTGAGGAATTTTATAGGCGCTACCCTGCCAAATTACATGAGGATAAAATTTACAACTGGACTCATTTGCCACTCAACAGTTATTGACTCTGAGCAAGTCTATTTAAGTTTCTAATCTTCAATTTTCTCATCTACCGAATAGAATATATCTACTTTGAAGCATAAAGGTAATAAATATATGCCATCTGGTACAAACAGAAGCTTAATAAGTGAACTCTCTTTTATTTTTCTGCTCTTATTAAAAGGCAAATCATAAACAATTAGCAGAAAATGTAAAACCAAGGTCACATAAATGGAAGATCCATGTGTAATCCCAGTTCTCCCATTATTTGGTGTCAATCTGGGCCAATCTTTTGAATCTGTGGCCTCCAAATCTACAATTGTTGAAAGTAGGAGTGAGAATAAGCTGTCTCTTGGTTGTTTTGAAGCTCTGTGGTTTTTGACATTGCTTGCTTTATTTCTAGGGCATTATTGGGAAGAAGTTACCAGCCTTTCAGTCTGCACAGATTATTTGCGCTGAGGTAGAGGAGAGGCTACAAAATAAACAACAAACATCTCAGGCCAGGTCCTTCAATATGTGGGTAAGAAATATTGGTTCCTATAGAAAGCACACCTCTGGCCTCAGCTTTTGAAAGACCTTAGTTGGTGCAATGTGTCCACTAGATTCTCACAGTGCCTCATTACAAAGAAAGGCATTAACACCATTTCTATGGAGTCTGGGCATAGGAAACAGATTGGTCTCTAAAGCTCTCTCACAAGACCAAATCTCCATTCCCAGACCCCAAGATGATACCATCTCTCCTCACCATGCTCACAAACCTTCACTGACAAAGGCTGCACAATCTGTTCTGAAGTCCAATTTCACGTGTTTTCACTTGACTTTCAGTCCTCATATCCAGGACCTATCTTTTCCCTAGCAAAAATCTAAGAAACTTGCTAATGGAACAGAATTATGCAATTGCTCTCTTTACAGAGGTAAACTTGTTAAATACTGTAATAATAGAAGTCTCCTACTTTACTCAGAATACTTTCTTCTTAAACACAGCAAAATTGAAGCTAGGACACATAAACCATTCATATGGAAGAAATCTTAGAGACTCTCATCTCACCCAACATTCTGTGGTCTGAATGCTTGTGTCCCATTCCTCAAATTCCCAAGTTAAACCTTATCACCAATTGGAGGCAAATAGAGGAGGGGCCCTTCATTCTGGAGGTGAGTGGGTCATGAGGGTGGAGCCCTTATAAATGGAATTAGTGCACTTATAAATAGCCTCAGGAGAACTACCTCACCCTCTTACCATGTGAGGATGCAGCAAGAGGCTGGGTCTGGGACCCAGGAAGCAGGCCCTCAGCAGACACCAAATGCACCTGTGCCTTGATTGTGGACTTCTAAGCCTCAGAACTCTGAGAAATAAATTTGTTATTTATGTCTATAGTATTTTGTTACCGTGGCCTGAACAGACTAAAGCATAATACCTTTATTTATTAATTTACTCAGATAACACTGCTCTAGAGGAGGGAACTGGGCCCCAGGGAAATTAACTTGATTTCTGGTTCAACCACTGGAAGACCTGGGAACAGGACTTAGGCTTTCTGACTCTTGGTGCTCATGTTACTGTTTGCCACATTACAGCACTAGATTATAATCTAGTGATCATAATTCCATACACCTTAGTTTTCTATGATAAAATTTTCAATATATAGAAATGAGTGGGCTTCTTGAACTTTTTAGTTCCCCAGGACTTTTATAAAATTAAAAAAAAAATCTCAACCCATAAAATTGTCAAGTAATTGTTTTCTCTTAAACCTCATGTTATACAGCAGAACATTTTGTTCAGTTGTAACTTACAGACTAGAGAATCCATTAATAATAACTGGAAGAGTCACCAAGTTTCTGATAGAAAATGTCATTCCTTTAACAAAAAGTCAAAATCCATTTCTACTGCTATTTGGATGGTGTCTGAACAATGAGCTATGTAGTTTTAAAACAAGGCCAGGGCTTTGAATCATGTGCTCATCTCACCTCCACTGTTACTGAAGCCTCATGCCAAATCCAAGGTGGACAGTTAATAGAACTGGAGCTTGCAGAATCTTGGAGCAAATTGTGCTGCAGATTTTTATCTGTGTGTGCTGAGTGTGAAATTCAGGCAGACATTTTTTCAAACATTTCACCACGTGTAGAAAAGGCTTCTACTGCAACAAGGTACAGGCATAGGCTATGGATCCAGGTGGTTCTAGGTTTGGTTTCTGCCTGTTTTACTTCACAGCTCTCTGAATTTGTAACTCACTTAACCTCACTGAGTCGTGGTTACTATTTGGATAACCAGGACAATAGTGTCTTCTTCCAGGGTTCTTGGAAGAGAACATATGGAACAATATGTAACCATGCCCAGTGCAGTGATTGTCTTATTCAGCTCTTTCATTGTTATGGCTAAAAGACCTAACAGGAACCATTTTAGAAGAGGAAAAGTTTATTTGGTGCTCACAGTTTCAAAGGTCTCAGTCCATAGATGGATGTCTCTGTTCTTTAGAGCTGGAGGTGAGGTAGAATATCATGGTGGAAGAATGTGATGGAAGGAAACAGCTCAGGACATGGCACCATGCAGGAGAGAGAGAAAGAGAGAGAAAGAGAGAGAGAGAGAGAGAGAGAGAGAGAGAGAGAGAGAGAGCTCTCCCCCTTACCATGGACAAAATATAAACACTGAAGACACACTCTCAGTGACCCACATCCTACCTGCCCACTGTTGCCACCCAGTCAATTCATTCAAGTGGATTAGTGTACTGATTAGGTTAAGGCTCTCATAACCCAATCATTTTACCTCTAATCTTTCTTGCATTGTCTTAGGCATGAGCTTTTGGGGGACACCTGATGTCTAAACCATAATAGGCTTTCTTACATCAGGAGGAGCCAAAGTGAAGCGAAATGTGGATGAAATGAACTCAACAGGTAAGAGCTGAGTACAGTTACCAAGGAGGGTCTATACAGGCACCAAGGGTTCCCTAAAACAAGCAAGGTGTGATCTCACTTGGGCAACACTAGGGTTGTTACCAGGAGAGAAGAAAACGTGGTTAGAAGCAGAGCAGTGGATTCCCATGTGATGTTACATGAGTCACATGCTGGCTTCCAGATAAGAGGGGAAAGGGACCAGATTGGTCAAGGAGGAATTTCTACCGAGGTGGGTCAGGAAGCAGAACATGAAAGGTAAGCAAGATTCTAGTAGGCAGAGAGGAGGACTACATTTGTCCATAAGGGACATCAGGAACAGGAAAATCTCAAGGGCTGGCATGTGACTGAGGTGTCCTGCCCCAGGGGCAAAGAATAAATGCTAGAAAAGAGATACAGGAAGAAGACTGTGCAACATGCATTTATTCATATTTGTGGAAGGCTTTGGTTGTCAAACTAAGGGATCTGTGTTTTCTCCAGGTTTCACAGAAAAGCCACGTTTATAATTTGCTGAAGAGTAGACTTTTAAAGGAAGAATATTCTGAATGTGGAGCAGACACAAAGGCAGTGGGAGGCTATGGACTAATGAAGAGCACGCTAAATCTGGATCCAGGGCTTTGGGATTTATGTTCTAGCATCACTTCTTAATAGCTGTGAAGCCATCAGCAAATTACTCAGCTTCTCAAAGCTGCAGTTTCCTTTACAACAAAATGGGAAAATAATGGCAAGATTTTGTGTGATGCTCAAATATGCAAAAAAAAATTTAATAGGAAAAAGAATTACTCTGTAAACTTTAAAAAAGGCCTAGTCAATAGAACTTGCAGTGTTGATTGAAATACTCTGTTTGAGCTTTCCATGTTGATAGTCACTAGTCACACTTGAAATGTGGCTAGTGTGACTGAGGAACTGAATTATTGATTTTATATAATTTTAATGACATAAGTAGCCACAATGATTGACAGCAGAGCTCTAGTGCCTAGTAGAAAGATAATGGGATTTTAAAACAAAGACCCAGGTTTTAAACATGGCTTTGGCTTTACTAGGAGAGCCATTTTAATTGTAAGTCATCATAGTGGCCAGATTCTTTGAACTCTGGGCTGTAGTCACAGGAGACTTCTCACCTCTGCTTGGCCACACCTGGCTTTCCTGGGCTCCTATGGGTCTACCTTGCAGCTCTTGCATGGAATGATCATCCTCTAAGCCCTCAACTTTCCTTGGAGAAATTTAAGTATCTTTCCAACTCAATCAGGCATATTCCAAACATCATTCACAGAGCTGTTCCCAGTTTCCTTGCTGATCCTTGGACTGGGCTGTGAAACCGTCTACATTGTCCCCATGCTACCCTGTGATGCCCTGGTAGAGCACATGTCACACTGTAGCCCATTCCCCTAGCAGGCTGTTGGTACAGAGTGGACACTCAAAAAGGGCAGGGATCAAAATTTTTTACTGTGATAAAATTTACATAACAAAAATTTTTATCATTTTAATTATTGCAAGTGTTTAGTTCACATTGTTGTACAACCATCATCACTTTCCAGCTCCAGAACTTTCTCATCTTTCTGAACTGAAATTTTGTACCTATTAAACATTAATCCCCGACTCACCCTCCCCTCCACCCCTGGAAACCATCATTCTAACCTTTCATCTCTATGAATTTGACTATTCTAGGAACCTCATACAAGTAGAATCATAGGTGATTTGTCTTTTTGAGCCTGGTTTATTTCACTTAGCATGGTATCCTCAAGGTTCATCCATGTCCAGTGGGTGTCAGAATGCCCTTCTTTTCAGAGGCAAGGTTGTATTGTACACATCTACCATTGTTTGTCCATTCATCCTACCAGGAACATTCACTTTGCTTCCATCTTTGGCTATTGTGAAGGAAACTGCTATGAACCTGGGTCTTAGAATTGAATTGTGCATCATGTTTTCCCAACATCAAATGCTACTTATGGGAATACAGGAAGGGACAGGGAGAAGGAAGAGAAAGAGGGAAAGTGGGAAGGCAGGGAGGTGGGCTGAAGGAACATTGATAGACTTCACTTTCCTACTGAGGCAGCCCATCACACTGCAGCCAATCTCAAGCTTCACCTTGAAAACATCCTTATTGATTGAGTTAGCTGTTTTGGTTTTCGATCAGCAAGAACCTGGTCTAGTAATCAGGCTTTGCGTGTATTTTTGCTATTTGACTTAAAGAAGTCATAAACTCTGAACCTCAGCATCTTCATCTTTAATCTTTAACAACAATGTATTCTTCCCAGATGTGTGTGTGTGTGTGTGTGTGTGTTTCTGACATGAGGATTAAATATCGGTAACTGTGAACTCTAAAGAACTATATAAACTATAGATACTTTAATCATTCTGCAAAAGTTTTCTTTCTTCTATATTTCAATTATAATAAGTCAATTAAAAATCCATAATGGAAAAAAGAGACTAGAGACTTAAAGAGAATTTCCTTTTAAATTCCATTTCTAAACCTAGAGGCAAGGACTGTCATATTGTTAATTTTTTTTTTTACATTTTAATCACTTTCTGATTCTATTGAAGTTCTGGGTGTTTTATTTGGGCTTGACACAGTCAGTGAAAATATTAAGCCTTTATAACACCAAAATGTGCTAACACACAACTGCAGTCATACTTCAGCCACGGGCGACATTTCAAGAATCCCTAGCTACATAATCACATTAACATTTAATGTGCCCAAGTTCAGCTAAAAGATGTTTCCCTCTCTTTTGCATCTCCTTCCTGAAGGAAAATGTGAGTGGAACTGGAGAATCCCATTAGTGTCCTGTGATGAGTCCCCACAGAAGAGAGAGTCCTTCAGACCCCTTCCCACACAGGCTGCTCCTCGAGGTAAACACAGCTTGTACATGTGGGCAAACATCTTTTATCATTTTACACCCTTTATAGGTCAGCCAGCTTGCATTGGAGACACAGGAGAATTCCTGGAGAAATTCATTACTGCCACTCACTCTGGTTTTCCGTCTCAATATAATTAAGCTTGGCTAATTGTCTATCATGATTAAAATCATGCCAATAACAACCTTGTTCTCGAGTTTGGCTATGCTCCAAACTTGCTAATCGCTCTTGTTTTAAGAGTAGGTCATTCTGTACCTCGTTTCAACTGTGAAATTCTGTATAAATAACATGCTTAAATAATAAGCTCATCCTTGGGTGACCAGGAATAGTCAACATGGATGATACAAACTGTGGCTAAAGTATGGAATAACTAAATCTCAACTTAAGTCATCCTCAACAATCTGCATCATTGAGCTGCTTCCCACATGGTGCCAATGTACTAGCAAAGAAAAACTTCCAAAAGTAGTTTCAAAAAACACAATTGCATAAGGATAGGATGGCAGGTGTTTAGAAAACCAGCTTGAATTAAATAAAGTGAGCCCAAAGCTCAACATGAGTTCATACATCTTCTAAAAATACAAGATTTGCCTAGATTAATTAAAATTCAGCATCTTTCCCAACCTAAGAGGCAAGGTGTACTATTATTTCATGTGCCACTAGGAAACAAAAAAGATGCTGCCAATTAAAAGTTATGACAATACTTTCTTGTCACTTAGAGTTTTTATTTTATTCTCAGTGAGAAATCTCTTAGATGTGTCTGTACCTTCTATTGTGCTGCTGTTTCTGTGCTTTTCTGAGTACAAATGACTTTTTTCAAAGAGGAATCACAGTATAATCTTTTTGAAGATCCTTTAACAGTCAGTCAAACTCAGCACATGTAATAGCAGCAGCGTGCATGACTCAGTTGAAGTGTGACAGTGGAATGAGCAGCTCTGACCAAGTGTGAGAACAGGGGATAGTGGCTGACTGTTGGCCAGCAATGTTCATAAGATGTCAGCCATTCTGGGATGAATCCTCATTTCCCAGATATTAAAATGTGGAATAAATGTGCACATTAGAGTTTTTGAAATATGGCACAGGGAGATGAAAGCCTTGTTTTCCTTAGTGCTGACGAGTCCATATTTTAAGTATGAATCTGAGCTCTGAGCGCCCCTTCTTCTGCACAGCTTCCCCGGTTCTCACTCCACATATCATATGGCTCTGCTTACATCAACTGTTATAGTAAAATATCACTCTTTTGCCAATGCTTACTTTGAAATGTTCATGATTTGAACATTTGAAATGTTTGAAAGGTTTGTGATTCCTTTGAGGTCAAAGGAATCTTTATTCTTGTCCTATTGGTCATTAGAGTGGGACCTGACTCATAGTAGATGTTTAGTAGATGAGTGAACAGGTGGTAAGAAGAAATGACTATTGCACTATGATGAATTCTGCATCCCATCATATTTTTCTCTCTTTAATAAGAATTTGCAAAAACATCATTTTGATGTAGATCATGTTTGAATCATGTTATTACTGATAGAAAAATATGGTTAGCATTGTTAGGTAAATTTCTTTATCAACAATGACCCTGGAATTGGAATATCCTTACCTCTCCAACCTGCTGCTGCACTCAGACATTAGTAGACCCTAAAGAGCCTTCCGGTCTTGAAGCCAATCAGTCTGGGTGCAAAATTAACTCTGTCATTTGACTGTGTAAGGGAACCTAAGGGATTTAATCGCTTTTGTTCTCAAATAAATGGATCCACCTCCTGAGATGGTGCAAGGGTGAACTCACACATATATGGAACCCCAAACAGTGCCTGCTTTGCTGTATATTCACCATTAGTTTTAGGTGCAGGTGTGTAAAGCATGCTATAATTCACAAGGAGTTTTCACAGCCATTGTGTCTTATCCATGCCCATCCTTCTATTCCTGTTTCCCAAACACTAAAAATAGACTCAGAAAGAAAATGTTGCTTGCCCCAAATCACCATGGCAGACTACGACCTTTAATCTGGTTCTTCTTATCAAAGCACCTTCAGGAAGAATAAGTTTTAGATCTGGAAAGAACAAACTTTCATTTATCAACACAAAGAAACCAAGGAACAGAATCAAATAGTGATTTGCATTCAGTACCACTCAGATGCCGGTGGAAGAACTGGGATTGGAGCCCAGTGATCTGGAGTCTGGAAAAAAAAAAAAAGCTTTTCCCAGTATTTCACCCAACCTGGTGTCCGACTTGGAAGTATGGATCATCACTTGGTCATGTGACTTTCCTGAATTCTTCTCCAGTCTCATCTACAGCTCACCTGACTCCTCTCATTCCATACTGACCCATTTGCTAGCCCTCAAACATGGGGGGCTCTTACCCGTATGTACTTCCAGAAAGGTCTTCTCCCAATGCTGTCCCTGTATTCTATCTCACTTAATTCAAGTCTCTGCTCAAATGTCACCATAGAAACATCTTCTCTATCTAAAATAGCCTTTTAGATCTTAAATTAAAGAGCCCCATCTACTGACACTGTCTACCATTTTCAAAATCCTTGCTCTATTTGTTCTATTTTCATAGAACTTATTGCTTCCTGATATTCTATGTTTATTTACTTGTTTAATTTGATGTCTCTTTCACTATAATGCAGGTTTCATGAAGGCAGTGACTAAGTTTGTTTTTTTTCCACCACTATATCACCACTAGAACAGTGCCTGGCATGTAATTAAATGTCCAATTAAGACATTTGTTAAATGTTCAATATGTTCTGAGCTCTGCAACAGACACTAGGAAAATAACTGTGAGCCAAAAAGACATTGTGCTCTACTCTCATGGGGGTTCTAGTCTAGCAATGGACTTAGACATTGATCCAGTAATCACAGAAACACATGGTGAAATAAAGCATACAATCAGGAGAAGCAAACTAGTCTTGAGATTCTGGGAGGTTACCCCTAAAGAAGTAACTTTCAGTGTACACTCTGATGGACATGAGTGTTTACCCAGGTAAAGAGAGGAATATGAGTGCTCCAATAGAGGAAACTCTAGCCTCCATTCCTATAGCAAGAAGGAGCAATGACAGAGGGCAGGAATCAGAGGAATGTGGAAGTGGGAAAAAGTGAGATCATGAATGCTTTTTAGGATGTTTAAGATTTTGACCTCTATCCTATAGGCCACAGGAAACAGTTATGGATTTTAATCCAAGTGGTGATCAATAAGTCCTATATACTAAAATGATCACTTTGGCTGCCATATGGAAAATGAACTAGAAGAGGGTAAGGAGGAAATCAGAATGACATCAGGAGACCACTGCAACAGTCTCAGAGAGGAAGTGACAGCAACATTAAAATACATTTATGCCACAGGGGTGGCAGACAGCACAAGTGGGAGGAAATGAAGGTGATCTTAGAATTTGGGGGATTAGCTTGAGGATCCTATGAGGGTTGAGGAAGAAGTTGTGTCAAGAACAATTCTCAGTTTTTTTTTTGTGTTTTTTTTTTTTTTAAGTTAGGCAATTGGATGAAAACTGGTGACAGAGAGGGGGAATCCAGAAAGAGGACCATATCATGAGCCCTGTTTTGGACATGCTGAATTTGAGATGCTTTTGAAACATCGAAAACAGATATGAAATGGCAGAAACGTGGGTCTGGAGCTCAGGAAAAAGCTCTGGAGATATGGTCTGGCAGGTTTTGGTGGTCCTCAAGGTTCTGGTTGTGCAAATCCAAGGAGGGATGAAAAGTCCTATGGTGGAGCCTCAAGAAATCATTTAATGGCCAGGTTGAAAAGGATGGGCTTGCGGGGTACAGAGGAATGGCCAGAGATGAATAGGCATACCAGAAAAAATGTGTCCCACTGAGGTGGAGGATGAAAGGTTTCAGTGATAAGGGAGTAAAGAACCACGCCACACATGGTGGCGCAGTCAAAAAGGTGGGGACTGTGACTGGCCTTCTGCAAAAGAACATTAGGATCACTTGGTGACTTTTGTACAGTTGTTCAAGTATAATGATTAAAAAAAAAAAAACAGATTGGAAGTGCCAAGGGGAGAATAACAAGATTTGAGATGGTGATAGCAATGAAAGATACATCTTTTAAAAAGAGCTGTGCAGGTAAGAGACATAAAGAAAAATGATACAGCTGATTTGGAGGTCTCTGGAAGGTTATAAATTTATGGATTCAAGGCTGAAGGGACTTGAGCATGTTTAGATGAGGGGAGGGAGGCTCATTCCAACCACCACCTTTCAGACCCTTTGTGAGGGAACTGGCCTTGGGCAATGGAACCAGGATCACCCTCCCGTCCTCTAACAGGAGGAAATGAGGCAGAAGCCAGAAATTCAGTTAGGTTTGTATGGTTAGTGCTAGGAAGGTGGTGGGGGCAGGGAGGGTGTCATTTCATAGATTTACTTTGTATGTAAAATAGGAGACATATTAATTTGCTCCATCAGAAGTGATGTAGCACAGTTAGGGGAACTAGGAGTTTGAGGAAGATGGAGATAATTAAAAATACTTACTATAGAGTGAGACAATAATTTAAACAGAGAGGCTGGGTGGGAAGCAAGTGCTTTTGAGGCTGGTGGTCAGGCCAGTTTACCCGTGGAGGTGACCCTGTGGTCCCCTGTGCAGGTCTAACATTAAGTAAAAGATGCAGGAGTGGCGTCCATCTCTATGCTCATAATGGGGGGGAAAAGGGGGAGGCAAGAACTGCAGCAAATGTGTTAAGTAAAATGAAGCCCTGGGGTGCTTCTTCTAGTCCAATTTACAGGCAGAGCAATGAGTACAGAATGTACTGCTCATTATGCCTACAGTAGGATGGAAGATATTTTTCCCTTCGTTTCTTATTTCTGGAGTATTTATTACATATTTCAAGTTCTTTTCCTGGGTCAGATATCAGAAATTTATGTTCACTTGGGTCAATTTGGTCCATGTCTACCCTCCATACTAGACTGTGAACTACTTTGAAGGAAGGGACCATAACTAATCCATCCCTAGCTTGGTGCTTTTCACACTGCAGATACCTGATAAATGGTAAATGTATATATTACATAAATTCATGAATGTGAAAGACATTTAAACAGGATCAATACCAGTAAGATATTTATCCATTCCATCAATACTAATAAAAATAATGATTACCTCCATCCTTGATACAGATTTATACTTGGCTTCTCAAAAGAGAATGAGCTGAAAACCAGACTAAGTTCTGTATGAGAGATGTGGTCATTATTTTTTATTTATTTATTTTTTTAGTTCTCTTTGCTAAAGAAATGCTATTTCCCCCCCTTACAGAGAGATGAGAAAAAGAGGACTGAACCAGACTAGATGGCTTTAAAATTCTTCATTAGCATCTACACTGAATAAATTTCAACTGCAGGAGCCTTAACACAGCTTTCACTGTATCTGATGCACGGAAAACGAAGCCTGCCAATCTTGCAACATGTCTCAAGATGAAGAAGGTCAACATATCAGAAAATAAAATCAGTAGCAGAGATTTCAAAGAAATTCATCCCAAGAGTTCTTCTCAATGAATGCAGTGCAAGATTGAAGAATTCAATTACATGAAAAAGAAGCCTTTTTTTTTTAATACTGTGCCCAGCTATTAGTTTTTTTGTCATTACTAACATGAAGGCATATTGTTAGCCATCAGGAAATCTCAACAAATTCATACATTCAAATCACAAGGGATTTGTTTGGTAGATGGATCTGAAATCTGGTCTGTCTCCAACTCCTCACCCAAGATTTCATTTATGCCAAGAAGAATGTTATTCTTAATCAGACATGGGAAAAAAAATCAACTCATTGCTTTATTCCTTTAAAAAGAAATCCTGCATTTAATTCTAATAGGATATTAGAATTTGCTTTCTTATTTTTTCCTTTGGAGTTGATCAATTAAATTCCCTATCTTAGAAAACAGAGATAGTGAGGGGTCATTTAAGAACATCCTGAAAATCAAGACCCTTTGACTCTAGAGCTTTAAAAATGCATCTTATCCTTTTACCTGGTCAGTCAAATTCTATGGGTTGACTCAAAGAAAATAATGTTTTAGACTGTAAAATCATAAAGCTTACAAAAATTTCAGTATACTGTGTAGCAATCCTGTGGAATAGACGTAACATCGACAAGTCCCTTACATCCTGGTTTAAGTGCCTCTTCTTAATGTGACTTTGACACTTCTGCTATGAAGGAATGGAGTCCTTGATTTTGGATGGTTCTTATGACTCGTAATAATAAGAATGAGAGAAGGGACATTTCATTAGTTGCAGAGAACAGAGCTTAAGAATTCTTCATTGTGTCCTTGGTCCTCTGGAAATGCTCTCCTGGGACCACCATGGAAGAGAGCCGGTCTAACTCATGGAGGGCAAAAGGTTCATGGAGAGGGAAGACACCCACATTCAGTCACATAGCTGTCAGATGTTGATGTCGTCCTCTTGGACTTTCCAACATAACTGATCCTCTACCTCAGAACCAGTGCTGAGTGCATCCAGATTAAACCAACAGAACCACCCCAACCATCAACAGAAACGTGAGAAATAATACTAAATGCTGCTTTGGGCATTTCTCTTTGGGGAATGATACACACCAAGGATCAGATAGATAGCCAGCAATCAATACCAGATACACCAAAAGATTGGAAAACAACCTGAACATTAAATAATGGTAGCATGACTGATAAATGATGTGATAGCCAACAATAGAATACGGTGCAAGTATCACCAGTTCTGTTTGAAGAAAGATACTGGAGACATGAGAATGCCTGTCTTATAATGCTCAGTGACAGCAGTTTGAAAATTTTTATTTGAAACAAGTTCTCATTAAATGTCATAGAAAATGGAGAAATGACACCAACGAATTTCAAAGGCTGTTCATGGTGGAATAAGTTATACCTTTTAACGTGATTTTCCCTTAATTTGTTCTTTATAATCGTATTTTGGCCTCCTCCTTCAACCCAAGCCAACAATCACAAATGATTTTTACAATGTTGGGGCCCCAAATCGAGGTGGATCTTTTGCTAGTGCTTTTAGGAAAATACTGATGCCAACAATTAGACTGTTCTGCCTAACATCCAGTCTCACAGCTCTTCCTTTTCTCCACAGTACTGGTGGAGAACATAGGTTTCAAAATGAAAGACGCCCACTGTGGTAGGAGAGTCATTTAAGAACAATTTTAATTTGGGCAAAACAGCTGAAGCAGAGCTGATACAGACCATATTTCAGGTTAGGCCTACTAGGTTTTTTTTTCCCCCTCCATAGCTGCTGGTCATTCCTGATATCATGCTTTATGTTTCTACAAGAGCTTTATGTTTCTATAAGAGCTTTCCCATCAGCTCCAGGCAGTGAGAGCTATGTCATATTTCTGCTATATTCTGACCATATATAATCTTTGCCATAGAATAGCCCTTTAACTATTTATAAAATGAATAAGCAAGGTAATTAAATAGGGATTAACTTCATGGTTAGCATATCTCTGATGCAAATGTAGTGGACAGATTCTGTTGTGCTTACTCAGGTCTTTCTTCTTGAATCGCTACCTAAGCTTTCTATTCTTCAATCCTTTTCTCCCATTGAAACTCACCTTGGGTATTACCTCATCCAAGAAGTCCTCCCTGATCCCACAGCTGAACTGGGTGCCTCTTTCCTGTTCTAGGTAACTTTTGCGTATCTATTTCATCTATCAAAAGGTCAGACCCTAGATTGCAGGGCGATTGTGTTATAGTTGTCTATAAAATGACTATGGGGATTGTTAGAAGGATTAAATAAGTTAATGTAAGGTGATTAGAATATGCATGGAGTATCAGTACAGGCAGAAAGCCTTCAATATGTGTTCTGTGTTATCTCAATGTGGAGCTTGCACCACATCTGGTACTTAAAAGGCATGAAAATAAATATTTGCATATTTTGAGGCACCCAATTGGTCTATACTGTCAACATTGTTTAAAAATTCCATAATTCTTAGTGTCTTCACTGTGTATCCTTGAGGTAAGGGGCAAAAATGACATTACAAAAGTCCCTATTTCAATAAAAGGAACCAGGATTCCTTGGGAAGATGGCTAATTCTAGGTCTGGGGTAAGCATTATACAAGGTAAGCCTGGAGCATCTATGGTGCCAGAAAGTGAGGCAGAGCTGAAACAAAGCAACACGTGTGTGTGTGTGTGTGTGTGTGTGTGCCTGTGTGTATGTGCGTGCGCACGCACATACACACACACACACACAGAGTATGTCAAAGGGATATTGCACAGAAGCCAAGTGAAAAATGTCCCAATAATCTGGAAACAAAATAGATAAAATAGGATTAGATTATGACATAAAGCATAAAAGAAATATCCATGAGATTAATAATTGATTAAATACATAAATTAAAGAGAGAATTGACAAATCACCTGTGCAGAAGAATGCCAAACAATTTTCATAAATCCTTTGCCCTTGGAGAGGTGAAGCACGCTGGCTCCATAGTCCTTACACACTGTGGGCTAGGCAGAGTGACTTCCCTTTAAAGCACATGACATGACAGCTGGTGAAGAGAGTGACTGTAGAGTGGGAAGCCTGACAAATACAACCTCAGTCAGGTCAACATAGACAGTGAAGGGTCAAGAAAACTGCAGTTCTGGGGCTGGTTTTATAGCTCAGTGATAAAGTGCTTCCCTAATGTGTGAGGCACTGGGTTCGAACCTCAGCACCACATTAAAAAAATAATAAAATAAAGATATTGTATCTATGAATAAAAATATAAGATAAAATAAAATAAAACATTAAAAAAGGCAACTGCAGTTCACCTTTGTGTCCTTCTTCCTTAAAACTCATATCCCAAACTGAATCCTAATAAAAAAACGAGACAAATTCAAGTTGAGGGATATTCTATAAACTGCTTGACCAGAACCCCTGTGAAGGCCATCAGAAATGAGGAATGTAGGAGAAACTGTTATGACCAAGAAGGGCCCAAGGAGGTATGATGATTAAATGCAATATGGTGTCCTGGATGAGAGCCTGGGGCAGAACAAGGATATTAGATAAGGAAGTCTCTGGTAGGAGAGTCATGACTTCAGTGAATAATAATGTCCCAATATTGGTGCATTGGCATTAATGTACACTAATGTACACACTAAGTTGTACAAGAGAAAACTGGGGGTGAGTTATATGGAAATTTACTGTAAAATCTTCGTATTTGTTCTGCAAATATACAACTACTCTAAAATAAAAAGTTTATTAGAAAAGAAAGTATTCTTTACATGCCAGGCACCCTGCAGGGTGCTCTTCACTCATTAGCTTATTTTATTCTCATAACAACAAATGAGAATATTGAGTCTCAAAGAAATTAAGAGATTTGCCTAAAGTCACACAGCTAATATATTGCAAAAGCAGGATTCAAACCCAAGAGTACCTTCCTTCAAAATGTAAGATCATGTGATGCCACTATATTGCAACTCCAGGACAAGTAGGATTCTCCCGGAGGAGGACCAGTAGCGAGAGGAGGCATTTGGTGTCCTTGTGGAAGATGCAGGCAGAGGCTGTTGCTGTTTAGCATATCACAGGTATTCAAATACTTCTGATTTCTTTCTATGGCACTTGTATTTCTAGGTTTCGGGCTAACTCATGCCCTGATTTCAATGCTATGCCTTTGAATGAATACTTAAATTCTTAAACAAGAAATAATTTTGAGAATGACATTCCATTCTCCGCTATCTTTTTGCCAAAGAGAGGCCTTTGGGCGCATATTTGGTTTGGTAACTCTGGCTTCAGGGAGGTCCTTCTTGACTTGCCAGAGTGGTCCAGAAACTAGCAAGGCTGTTGAGATTGTTTGATTTTGCATTACACTGTTATGAGTAGAAGATGAAAAGAATGTATTTAGCAATATCCAACTTCATTTATACTCTTCACTTGTACTGCTTTATCCTTAGATCTTTTACCCCCACCCCCTTTTGTATTTTCTGGATTTTTGACATGCCTTTTACCACATGGAGTGATAAAAACAAACCTAGTCTCAAATGCACATGTGACCCAAGATTTGGTTCAGCATATAGTTATTGAATCAGTGAATGACTGTGTTATGAAGAGAGAAGCCTCTGAGTTACTGTGTTGGGTCCAATCAGGGGTCCCATGGCCTTGCCATCAGCCTCAAGAAAGAGGGATTCCTGTGCTTGCCCATTTTGCCATAGTTGACCTCCAGATGGTTCCGGTCATCTTAACTGCCTGCTCAGTTCCCCTTTGGCATTTCAAACCAACAGACTCCACACCTATCCCTACTAATCCCTCCTGGTTCTTCTAGTTTCTGTAAACTGCTCCAATGTCTCCATGGTTAACCAGGTGGGAAATTTAGGCATTATCTTGGACTTACCCCCTTGAAATACTGAATTTCTCTGTATTTCTCTATTCAATTGCCAATTCCTATAGATTCTATCTGCTTGGTTCTCAAAACCCCCTTCCTCTCCTCTCTATCCCAAGGCTTCTACCTTGCTTAAGTTCTCATTATGTCCCACCAAGACCTTTTCACTGATCTCCTAATGAGTCTCTTTACCCTCCAGTCTCTCCACCTACAATCTAGCTTCCATTCTTCCATGGGTTTAATGTCCCTAAAGTGCAGCTTTAACCATAAAACCCCACTGTTAAAAAAACTTAAATGGCTCCCCACTGCCTCCAGGATAAACGCCAAAGTCCTTAGTTTGACATTCAAGACCCTGCACCACCTGGCCCTGAACAACGGTTTCAGATATACTATCTATTATTACACTACGTGAGTTTCCTCTTCCACCAAGTTGGTCCACTGTGCCTGCACACAAGTGCCATCTCCGTTTATAGCAGTTTCTCCTGTGAGCATAGATGTAGTCATCCTTTTCTGCTTGCCACTAAAAGTAATGTCCTACTTACCCTCGAAAAACTAGGAATACTGCTACCATATGACCCAGCTATACCAGTCCTGGATATTTATCCAGAAGAACTAAAATCAGCATACTCTAGTGATACAGCCACATCAATGTTTATAGCACTAGCTATGGAACTAGCCCAGATTCCCATCAATTGATGCATGGATGAAGAAAATGTGGTTTATATACACAATGGAGTTTTACTCAGCCACAGAGAATTTGTATTTTTTAACATGCTGTCTGGGTGATTCTGAGGATGATCTAAGGACGGCACCTTGAGAATTGCTAATTTCAGTCTGGTTCTTCATTATTGCCCTGCTTGCATCCAGTGGGACAATGGCACAGCTTTCTGTTTCTGAAACATTCCCCGAACTTTCCAACCTTTGTGCCTTGGCTTCAGCTCTGCTTCGACAGCAATGCTTTGTCTGCCACCTCTATCTCTAGAAGCCCTACCCACTCAAATGAATATGTCCCTCATGAGACAGAGACGTATGTCTGTGTCATTTTCTCTAGTACTCCCAGCACCTAGAAGAATGCACAACCTGCAGGAGATGTTCAAGCGTATCTGTTGAATGAAAGACGACGTGTGACAAGAGGCAATCCGGTGTCATTAGTCCTTGAAGCAGTCTTGGATCACTACCAAGAGAAGCACCCCCATCTCCACAATCTTAGCTCCTTTAGCCATGGCTTGACAAGCTTTTTCTATGAAGGGACCAGATAAACATTTTAGGCTTTGTGGGACATACAGACTCCAGTGCAGCTACTGAACTCTGCTGCTGTAATGCAAAGGCAGCCAAAAACAATACAGAAAAAAAGGGGACCTGGCGGTGTCCCAGGAAAACACTCATCACTCCAAAATGAGCAGGTAGTGGAGTTGGGTTTGACTCACAGGCTGTTGTTTGCTGACCTCTTCTCTAGTCTTTTGTATATGAAATTTGTCTCCTTAGCTGGATGGCTAGATTATAAATTCCTTGAGAGAGGGATGGAATCCTATTAAAGTATAAATGCATATATGAATATTTATATATGTATATGTGCCTTTATATATGTATGTACATGTATAAAGCACATTTTTACATGTCCAGTACATACATATATAAAACATACACACACATACACATTTATATACATACTGAGTGATTGTGAACAAATTATTTAGACACTTTGATCTGCAGTTTTCTGATTGCTAAAACCTCCTTACAAGAGATTAGATGAAGGGCCTGGCATAGGGCCTAATCTATGGCAATCCTCAATACGTCTCACTTTTTTCCCTCTCTTTGCTTAAAATAGCACTGCTACCCCATACCAGGCTCTTGGCAGATACCTATGGTAGAAAGGACCTCAGTGAAGCTTTGAGGTGACTGAGAAGAACATGGTTGGGTGGGAACCATGCTAGATCAGGAGTCAGAGATGCACACTTGAGTCCCAGCTCCACTCCCTGCTTTCCCAGGACCCCAGCTTTCTCATTCTTGGAGACAACCATTCCCCTCTTCTCCACTCTCCTCACACCTCCCATATCCTCTGCTCACACCTCTACCCCATGAGCAGACAGCCTCACCTCAGACTTCCCTGAAAACAGAAGTCATGACAGTGTTCTGCCACCTTCCCATTCCAATTCTATAAAACTTTTCCTAACTCCATACCTGTGCTGCCTGCCTTTCCTGCTGATCCTATGGATGCAGTGCCACCATGGCCTTCTGGGTCCCCTCCCTTCTCCTGGCCAAAGGTTTTAGCTCTTTACACGTCACTCCTCTTTACCTCCTCGTCATATACTACACATGATCTCGTAGCTCCCACTTAAAAGGAAAACAATGAACAAACCCTCTCCTGTCTCCCACATCCAAATCCCAGTTTCAACCCCAGGTCACTGCAACTCAGCAGCCAGATTTCTCCAATGGTCTCTTATCGTTGTCATAATTTTGTTTCCATGGCTCCTTTATTTTTAATAATGTAAAGAGACAGACCTTCATAATATATCCACCTTCATAATTCACAAAGGATAAGGTTCTGTATTTTAGCTTCAGATTTTTAAACTTAAGCAAAGCCATATACACACACCTGAAAAATCCCTCTCCCATTCATCGCCACCCATCCCAAGCTGGCTTTGGTCAGCACCACTTCAGGGGCACCCGTGCCTTCCACATTGCATAATCTAACAGGCTCGTCTCTGCCCTCCTTTTATCTCTTGGTGGGACTCCAAAGCTGACCACTGCCTCCTTCTTGAATTGCTCTATTCTCTTGCCTTACACAATCTCCTCGCTTCTAGTTTCCCTTTTACTTCCCTGGCCTCTCTTTCCCTGTCTCCTTGGCTGGCTCCTCCTTCTCTCCCAAACCCTCAGCCTCTGGGCACAGTGTCTTCTCTATCTATCTACACATCTCCCCAAGTGAGCTCATTGCAGCTTTAAGTACCATAACTGTTAATGATTCTCAAGATTATATTTCCAGAACAGACCAACCACACCGTGAGCTCTAGATGTCATTTGATTTTTCCAATTAGGGGGTCTCAAATTTAATAGGTCTTCAGTGAATCTCTTCACAGACACTTAAGAAGCTACTCTCTCACGCTTAAGCAAAACACCTTGGAGCCATCCTCCAGCTCTCCCCTCTATCACACTCTCTTTGCCCCAATTTCATCTATTTTTTTTCATGTTTAACCACTTTATTTTATTATCTACACATGACAGACCAATGTCATCTATTATCAAGCTCTGTTGCTTAAACTTCCCAAATCTATCTCTATTTTTCCTCTTGCATCATCAAGATCTGCCAGAGGGGAAGACAGATGATAAACTAGAAAAAAATAAACAAGGGAATTATGACTATGAATGAAACCAACAGTATGATTGATATGAAATAGATGCATGGGGCACTTATGGAGCCATATTATTTCAAGTTAAGTGGCCATGGGGGTTTTTACGAAGGAGGTCTGATTGTGCTGAGTCCTAAAGAACAGAATGAGTCAGGGCTCCTCTTCATTCTCTGCTAAGATCATTACCATGGCCAACAGCCATGCTTACACGCTTCCCCTCTTAAAAGCAACACAAAGGCCACCTCTCCACTGGATGATTACAATAGTCCCTAACTGGGGACCCTAGACCTTCTACAACCTATGCTCCATACAGCAGCCAAGAGACCAGCGGTAAATATAAGTCTGATTGTGCCCCTTCCATAATGGAAACTTTTCCCATGTGTCTCTAAAAAACAACAAAGCAAAACAAGAACAAGCCCCTACCTACCTCCCCAGCTCCACACTGCTACTTAACCCTTCTGGCTCATGATATTGCATGGGCATGGGCCCACTCTCTGTGGATTAAACCCAGTAAGTGATTTCCCACCTCTGGACCCTTGTATTTGCTTGAAATTCTCTTCATTGGCTCTTTCCACAACCGACCTATTCTATCTTTTAGGGTTCCAATCAAGGCTTACTCATACCTTTCTCAAAGAAGCCTCCCTTAACTACCTTGCTGAATGAAAATAATATTGCCTCCAGAAGGGCTTAGTTACTCTACTTTAAATCACTGTTTAATTCTTTCAAAGACATAATTGCAACAAAATTTCCCTATTTATTAGTTTTCTTGTTTATGTTTTTTCTAGTTTATGGTGAGTTATCTCCTGAGGAATGTAAGTTGCTTGAGGGCAAGACCTTGCCTCCCTCCTTCTATATCCCCAAACCTTAGTGCGATGCCTAGCATATGGGAAAAGCTCAAGCAATACGTTTTTATTGAGTGAAAAGCGGTGTGTGCCCATCTCTCTACCTGCTGGTCCATTTATTTGGAATGGGATCCCTCTCTGACCATCTGGCATAGCTTCGTTTGTCATCTGAATCCAGCCTACACAGCAACTCTTCTGTCTGTGTCAACCAGAAATTGGTAACTCATGGTTGGTTGCTGCCCCCTCTATCACAGCATTAGTAAAAATAGCAGTCACTGATTTTTTTTTTTAGCACTTTCTCTGTGCCACGTGCAGTGTTGAGTCTTCAACAATTATTATCTAACTCAACCCACACCAGGAGATAGGAATTATGTCCATTATTTTACAGATGACAAAACTAAGTCCAAGAGAACTTAAGTTAACTTGCCCATTGTCACAAAGTAAGAAGCTGGGATTCAAATGCAAATGCATTTAATTACCCAAATCAAGTTTTTTAGGATAGATCTGTATTTTACATATCTGCTTCTCCCAATGCTTTTGAGGGCAGAGGTTTTATATGGCACAGCATATACCCAGGGCCCAGAACCCTCCTAGGCACAGAAACAGTGCCTAAGAAATATTTGTGGAACAAATAAATCAGTTACCCACAAATACATCTGAACATTTTAATGAACCTATTAATAAATATTTTCAGCCAGAAATAAAAAGAACAAAGAAATTGGGTTGAATGGCTCTAAAAAGTAGGTACACAAAATAGCTAACTAGGCTAAGTTTGCAGAGTCCCAGACTTGATGTTTTTCAAACCAAAGACAATACCAAGGTCATTGCCAAAGAAGACAGACATTATGTAATTAGGGAAAACAGTGCCAGCAATTACTCCAGAAGCTATTTCAAACTGAAACATGCCGGTGTTTGCTCATGTCCCTGCTCACACAAACAAAAGGCCTACATCTTGGAAACTGTTTTGCTTTGTTTGTTTGCAACAGCTCAAGTTGTTCTTCACTTGGCAGCCAGTGGCACAATCTTGCTGGAAGCATTGCCTGGACCCCAGCTTTTGCTGTGGACTGTTGAAAGCAAATAAGGAGGTAAATGAGATGCCTGGTTTAGGTCTGTGGGGCATGGTGCTTAGTGAGACAATGGAGCCTGCGGGCTTCTGCCTGCTGGGGCATGACCCATTTCCAGGGACATTGCAAAAGGATGCTGTCTCTGGGGATCGTCTGGGGACACTTGCAAAGCCAGCATGGACCGGGTCTGTGCTTTCCATTTCTGTGCCAGGATTCTTATACTTTCTTGTTTGCACCTGATGGCAAATTGATAGTCCCATTTTGTAGGAGAGAAAACTGAAGCTCAAAAGCACACATGACTTGTCAAGATGACCAAAACAGTGACTGAGCTTGAATTTAAGTTCTGGTTTGTGTAACTATGAATCGTATGCTTATTTTTTATTTTATTTATTTGTATGTTTTTATATAATCCTATTTATTGATTCTTTTTTTATTAGTTACACATGGCAGTACAATGATCTTGACATATCATACATTTGAATCAAATGGGGTATAATTTCTCAATTTTCTGAGTGTGCAGGTTGCAGAATCACATTGGTCATACAGTCACGTATATACATACAGCAATACTAGTGTCTATTTTATTCTGCTGTCCTTCCTATCCCCCCTTCCCCTCCTCTCCCCTCCCCTCCCATCACTTCTCTCTACCCAATCTAATGTGATACATTTCTTTTTTTTTCCCCCTCACATCATCATACATGTATTCTGTATAACGATGAGGGTCTCCTTCCATCTTCCGTGCAATTCCCCTTCTCTCTCCTTTTCCCTCCCACCTCTCTTCCCTATTTAGTGGTAATCTTCTTCTCATGCTCTTCCTCCCTTCCCCATTTTGAGTCACCCCCCTTATATCAGAGAAGACATTCGGCATTTGTTTTTTAGGGATTGGCTAACTTCACTTAGCATAATCTGCTCTAATGCCATCCATTTCCCTGCAAATGCCATGATCTTGTCATTTTTTTAGTGCTGAGTAATATTCCACTGTGTATAAATGCCACATTCTTTTTATCCATTCATCTATTGAAGGGCATCTAGGTTGGTTCCATAGTCTAGCTATTGTGAATTGTGCTGCTATAAACATTGATGTGGCAGTATCCCTGTAGTATGCTCTTTTTAGGTCTTTCGGGTATAGTCCGAGAAGCAGAATAGCTGGGTCAAATGGTGGTTCCATTCCCAGCTTTCCCAAGAATCTCCATACTGTATGCTTATTTTTTAATCATTATCCATAATGTTTCCACCTCACTCCTGTCATATTAGCACCTTGCTATCTATTGACACTCTTGACAGTCTAGTGAGTGCCTTGTCCCCTTCTTACTTGCAGATTCCATGTGCCTGACTAGCTTTCTCCTCAGATTCTGTACACCCCTCCTCATTCCTACCTTCAAGTCCTGACTCAGCTGTCACCTTCTCAGTGGGGCTCTTCCCAGCAGCCCCAGCCCCTCACTCTCTACCTTCTTCCTTCCTTGATTTCCTCCCTCAAACATTATCACCTGACCTAATATAGACACTTCCCTTTCCAATTTTTATTATTTATTTTTAATTGGGTAAACAAAAATTGGATACATTTATGAGCTATAAAATGATGTTTAGAAATATGCTGAACTGAGAAATGACTCAGATAATTAAAATATGCATCACTTCACCTAATCATATGTGGTGAGAACAATTAATTTCTGCTCTCAGCCATTTTCAGGTCATTGTTATAACCATTACTACATGTGACAGCAGATCTCTTGAACTTATTCTTTTGGACTTGTTTCTGAATACAATTCTGAAATTTTGTGTACTGTGATCAACATCTCCTCAACTTTTTCCCTCTCCAACCCCTGGTGAGCACTTTGCTTCTGGGAATTTGACTTTTTTTTTAGATTCTACATATAAGTGTGATCATGTGGGGTTTGTCTTTTTTTGACTTAACATAATATCCTGTTTCATCCATGCTGTCACATAAAACAGGATCTTCTTCTTTTAAAAGGCTGTATGGCATTCTGTGTGCATCTGCTTTTCATTGCTTGACCAAAATACCTGACATGAACTATTTTAATGTTTCTCCTTATTTATCTTTATTTTTTATCTTTATCATATGTGGTAAGAACAATTAATTACTGTTCTCAGCCATTTTTCAAGTACACAGTCATTGTTATTAATTATAACCATCACTATACGCGACAACAGATCTCTTGAACTTATTCTTTGGAACTTGTTTAACTGAAATTTTGTGTACTGTGACCAACATCTCCTCAACTTTTTCCCTCTCCAACCCCTGGTGGGCTCATTATCTTGGCTCATGGTTCCAGAGGTTTCAGCCCGTGGTTGGCTGGCTTCATTGCTTTGGGTCTTGGGTGAGGCAGAACATCATGGTGGAAGGCCATGGTGGAGACATTCAAACTGTAGCACCTCAAGAATGATGTGCTCCACCAAAACAAAAGAAGGAAACTCAGAAGAAAGAAGAGAGAGAGGAAACAGGAACCAACTCATGAGATGAGAAAGAATCACTGGGAGGATGGGGAAAAGTGAAGCTGACATAAAACTCTGCACAGATGTGAAGGGCAATTGAACCATAATGCAGCAATGAGACCCAAGAGGCAGACTGTCACTGCTAAGAGCCTCATGTACACAGAGCCATCTTTTAACTTGAGGACAGAATGCCCAGGAGAGCTTGGTTCAGGTTTTCAACAGTATTTGGCTTATCTTGACCAGGTGCTGAAGAGGATCTCTCCCCTCCTGCTCTGCTGAGGATATGCATATTATTCACAAAAGTTTTCCACTTTGCACCAAGAACTGGAAGTAGGCCATGGTGAGGTTAGAAACAGAGTACAGAGCAGCTCCTCCCTCTGACCATATTTCAGCTGCATGTCCCCACCTCACCCTGCCAAGTNTCCTCCTCCTCCTCCTCCTCCTCCTCCTCCTCCTTCTTCTTCTTCTAATTATCCATCCATCCATCTATTTAAGATTCACTGAGAACATGCCAGGTCCTACAGGTAGATGATAGGGGTTAAAGCTGAATATATAAAATATTTCACAAATGGGGATTCTGTCTTGCTCCACAAAGAATGTAAGGTGAACAGAATCCACACAAACAAATAAATGCATTCAAGTGTTGCAGTTTACGCTGGTACAGGATTGGGGGTAAGCAGCACACATAGCAGAGAACTGTTTTACATGCAGGTTTTTTTTTTAAATTTTTATTTTTTAATTTTTTATTGTGGGTTGTTCAAAACATTACAAATTTCTTGACATATCATATTCCACACTTACATGCAGGTTTTGAGAAAATATTGGAGGCAGGATATTGGGACCAGTAAGAAAGATTTCTTACCAGGTGTGGTCTGAGGTTAGATTTCAGCCACAGGTCAATTTAAATGTACACAATGACACCTAAGAGTCTCAAATGGCAAAGGATAGGGCATGATTGTCAAAAAGAGGAAAGAAAAGAAGATTATGCAGAAGATACTATGAAGGCATGGACGGGAGAATTTAGTGAGCACCCAAAGTCAAAATTATAGAAGTGTATATTCACACACCCTCAAGCTAACTGCTGTTTCTCTTTCTCTAAACTTTATCTCTCACTTGGTGGTAGTCTAACCCTAACGACAGCTGCTTGCTTATACAATGACAAGTGGGAACAACAAAAGCCACTTTACTCTGATCTTGTCATGCAATGGCTCAGAAACTTCTGACAGCTGCCAATTTCCTAGGTAGTGAAGTTCAGACTTCTCTCCATACTTTTGCATGTCCTTCTTGAAGTCTCCCTTTCTACTTTCTCTCCCATTGCTCCTTCCATAAAGTGCTTCATTGGCCTGCTGGGCTACTGAAAGGTCAGCTTCTATTTCCTCACCTCTGATTCTTGCTCACTGACCAGCTTTTTACCAGAATGCATTGCCCAACACGTTGCCCTAATAATGCTGCCCCCACCTCACCTCAAGTCCAGCTCCAGGCTACCCACTTATTTATTCAACCATCTACTCAAGAATTATGAGTAAGAACCCTACTAAGTGTCACCTGTCGGTACTAGCAAGATGAATGAAGAATGCATTTTTGCTCCAGGAGTTTGGACCCTAGTCTAAGGTAGAGGAGGTGGTGGGGGAAGCAAACCAGTCCCAGTGTGATGAATCATTTCTCTGATTTCTTTAGCCAGTCATAATTAATTTTTGCTTTCAAAGTCCCCAGCACAGGGTCAGGCATACAGCAGATGCCATCCATGTATGTGCTTGTTTGTTTTCTTATTTGTCTCCATCACTATTATTGCACTTAGCAGTCTGCATTCCTGATCTCTTTTTCTTTCTCCAGACTGTTTCCTCTGCCAGAGACAGAGGTGTTGACTTATCTGCATCTGTTTACCGCCATGCACTGTGACCACACAATAGGAACCACAAATGTTTGCTGAATAGAAGGGAATTGAAATGGGGGAAAGAGAAGGTGAAAGGTGGGATGGGGGAAGAAAAACTGATAGGCCAAAGTTGTCTCATTAATTTCAGTTTGAGTGTTTTAGACCCTACTATTTCCTCCAGGTTACAAAAGCAAATTTATCTGAGCAAATAAGCTTTCATATTTGCATTTCTTTGAACCCTAATTTGACATGCAAATAAGCCACTAACTAGAACTGGGCTTCAACCGGCAGTGTTTAAACAGAAATTCCCACAGCTCTTGAGAGACCTGTGAATAGAAAGAAGGTAGCCTTAGCCAGTATAGGTAACAATGACAGCCAGGGCAGCGAAGGGGGTACATTCCCCATGTTCTTCTCTGAAATTTCCTGCCCAGATTTTTAGTCTCTTTTCCAAAAACTGATTCTGAGAGCTGAAAGCAACTCAAAGGCTTTAAATGACACTTGGTCCAATTCTCTAGCCCCTCCCCTGGATCCTCTTGGTGGTGGCATCTAGCATCTGTCACACCATCCGTGGCAGGGGCTCATTATTTTTCAAGTGTGCTCCCCTTGGCCAAAACACCTCTTTCCTACAGAGCACAAGAAATTCGACTGCTTATAATTTGACTACCACTGGAGCAGAACTGAACTAGATTTTTCTCTTTCATCAAACAGCTCTTCAGACATTCCACTATGGCAATGTGAATCTTCTTGCTGAATAGTCATCGTTGTCATCATCATCACCTTTACCCTTTGTTAATACTCAAAATTATGTCACTCCATACTCTTATGGTATTGGTCTTTTTTTTTTTTTTCTGCTTCAATCTGCAAGTTTACTTACACCTCTGTGGCTTTTGCATGCTGCTTCTTTCTGAATACACAGCTTTTGATTTTATCATTCAGGTCTCAACTTAAATGCCACCTTTTCAGAGATTTTTTTGTCCGGCTGTATTAGCTGAAATAGAAGTACCCTCTTGTTGCCTGCCCCACAGACTCCAGGCGCTTCACCACATTATTCTGTTGTTTAAACTAGAACTTGAGCTGTCTCCTTCTGCCTTATCTAGGAGAGCTGATAGGAAGTTCAGATGGGCCCTTCTTTGGCATCTGGCAGAAGTTCATACCACATAAGTCCTACCCACACAGGGGAACTCTCCCCCATCCTTACCCATAACTACTTTAAACTCTCCAAGCCAGTCTCAAGCCATTTTCAGATCAGTTTAAGGAGGCTGCTTGCTCTCTCCAGAAAGTCTTAGTATGTAAGCAATTAATATTTTATGTCCTGTTGGAGAAGGGGGTGTGGTGTCAGTTTCAACTTTTGGGTAGCAGTCTGTTCTGTTTCTGAAATATCTTGTTCATTTTGTGGCTAATTTCTTTAGCATCTTTTTGTCCTCTGATAGTGGTAGCTCTGACTTTCCACCCTATCTTCAGGGTGCTTGAAGAATAAAGAAATGATCCTGAAGTTCTTAAGTATTTCGTGTGATAATGACACCTATTACAATTACTTTCAGTTCCAGCAAACCAGGCGTCACTCTTCTTAGTGTTTTATTTGCATTAATTCCTTTTTCCTTTATATTGACTTAATAAATACTTATCTCTGATGAGGAAGCTGAGACCCAGGGAGGTGAAGTAATTCACTCCAAGTCACATGACAAGTGATGACAAGTGTCAGAGTGGAGATCAGCAGACAGGCGGCCTCTGACGCATGTTCCTAGGAACATTGCTAGACTGCCTCTCCCTGCTGGCACTGCTGCTCTGCCATTTCTGGGGTAGAGTCACATCCTCGGGTCAGGACCTATAATCATCCCATCCAATTCTCTCACCGCCTTTCAGGTGAGCATTTTTTTGGGGGGGAGGG
>NW_026000082.1:8771242-8857819 GCF_001458135.2 Marmota marmota marmota | reverse complement strand
GGGGGGTACCAGGGATTGAACCCGGGGCACTCAACCACTAAGCCATATCCCCAGCCCCATTTTGTATTTTATTTAGATACAGAGTCTCCCTGAGTTGTTTAGGGCCTGGCTAAGTTGCTGTGGCTGGCTTTGAACCAGGTAAGCATCTTGACCCCGTTTGCAGGTGAGGAAACTGTTGTTCAGAGGGCTGGAAGATTCCCCTAAACATGGCAAACTACAAACATCAAAGCCCCTGGAGGACTTTGAAAGTACGAAATTGGAAGCACAGGAGAACAGATGCCTGTGCTAAGACATAAGTTATCCAGGAGGCTTGTTTGATAACGAATAGTAAAAATCTGGGAAAATTGCCTGAATCCTATCTTCTATTGTACATTAATAAAAAATAAGGATCCTTATAATTAACGCTTAGCTGTTCAAAGAAATATAATCCCCCGGCATTCCTATTGATCTAGGGGAATTGCTTTTTTAAAAAAAAATTATGTAATTTTTATTGTAAAAGTAATACATGCTAACTACAGCAAACTGAGAAAATAGAGAAATCTATAAGATGATGAAGAATAACTCCTTTCTACCATCCAGTTATTATTTCTTAGAGAAGTTTTCACAAAGATAGAATAGTTGGAAAGGTCAGTTCGTAGCAACATGAGATGACTTTAGGTCAAATTCTGATCCTAACTCACTGTGTGACTTTAGCAAATGAATTTGCCTCTGGGAGTCTCAGTTTCTTTGTGGGAAACATACAGTCCAGGTTAAACCATCTGTCACGGTGACCCAGGAGAGTTCACAGAGCAACCAGGTGTGCAGCACTCAGCAGGGTCATTGGAGACTAGCACCTTCCCAGAAAGGGGTGGTCCCCCTTTTCATCACTCTTTCTATTTCCTTTTTCCATAACTCTCCACACTAGGCTTCTTTTAATGAGCAAAGACAAGAAATACTTCCTGTCTCTCATTCCAAACATGTTCACTAATAATCTACCACTTTCAATTCTGAGATGGTTCCTCAAATGGTAGAGAAGAAATTAATTTTCCTTGACTTGAGTGTGAAGATGTTTGTTCTCTTGAGTTCTTATCAGCACATTATTCTAGAAATATCTGAGAATTTTTAATGTACTTTTCTCAAGTTTTATTATAATATTAGAAAAGTACATGAAAATTACATCAAAATCAGTTTACAGGGCTAATTCTCATGTAGGAAAAAATGATCAGAATAAGGATATTCTTTGGGAAATTGTGTATTCGATGTAATCCTATTCTATCAGCTAGAAACAGAAGTGCATTCCCTGGATGAACTTTTTCTTTCTTTGCATACATTGGGGGAAGCAAAATCAAAGTAACTCTAGCTTCTCTAAACAATGAGCTAATAAGAGAGAATGGTAGGTTAATAATTTTGACAGATTTGGATGGTTTATGCTATGATAGAAAGACATTTCAGAAATGGCTAGAGAAACAGGGGAGGCTTCCTGAGCAGGACCTTGTGCTGAGTTTTGACATATATGTCAGAGACATCTACCAGGAAATGTTCTAATGTAAGGGCACCAGGCACAGTGAAGAGAAGGAGATAGAAGTTCTACTAAACAGAGAGGAATTAAGTAAGATTTGGACCCCAAAATGTTACACTCCGTCTCTATCCTCCATGCCCTATTGCTTGAGTACTTTAAATCAGGTGCCTGTCTCTTCTTAAACAGGTGATTAGAGAAGCTTTTATGGAGAAAAACTGGTTCCAGAGAAAATACACATACATGTATACATAGACACATACACACACACACACACACACACACGCACGCACATGTATACATGAAGTGAACTGTATTCAGTGAAAAAAATTGGCTTGCAAAAGTGAAGTCTGCTGGTAAACATCCTGCCTCTTCCACCTCAATGGAAACCATACAGTTTCTAATCAGCTTTTAATTGACTTGCAATTATATGTGAACAAAGTGCCAATGAGCACTAGACATTAAAGCAAAGTCCCAATAAGAAATTCTCAATTCACATTAATTGAAAAAATAGAAAACATGCACAGAGAAAGCAAAGATAGTTTAGGGAACAGAGGGAAAGAATGATCCAAAAAAGACTCTTATTATATACATGGACAAGAAGACATCCACATCAAAGAAATAACCAGAGAAAAAGACTCCCAGGAAATGAAAAAAGTATGATCATTGAGACTTTAAAAAATATATCACTGAAAGGGTTTAGCAATTATCACAAGAAAAGAAACCAAAAGGCAAATGAAGAGTGATAGGAGAGAAAAATTTAAAATTAGAGGCTCAACAGAGAATGCAACAAAAATCTGACCCAAAATAGACCTTGGTGGGGGGATATTGAGGGAAGGACGAAGGACCTCACACAATAAAGGAAAAACTTCCACAAAATTATTTATGACCAATCATGGAATTGCAAACATCAGTTTGTGAATGACAAGTATCTGCTGAGTATCCAATATAATAACCTGGGCAATGGGGAGAAAAGGCTCACACCAAAGCATACCACTGTGCAGTTTCAGAAAAAGCAGGAATGAAGAGTTGAACCTAAAAACTTACAAAGATAAGAAGACAAAACAAAACCAACCATCCAATTAGACAAAACCTGCTACGCACCAGTCTCACACAGAGAGAATGGCATGTGCAACATGAACAGCTGGGAGTCAAGGAAGCATTATGAGAGATATTTTCAACCCCAAGTCTACATCTAGCCAAGTGATCGATCAAATGTAAAGCTAAGATAAAGATATTTCTATTCCTGAAAAGATTAGGCATGGAAACTAAGTGACCCAGATATACCACTCCTTAGTATCTATCTTAAATACTTAAAGTCCTCATACTATAATGAACATGCATATAAACATGTTTATAAAAAGCAGCACAATTCACAACAGCCAAACTGTCGAAACAGCCTAGATATCCATCAAAAGAGGAATGGATAAAGAAAATGTGGTCATATATATACAATGGAGTTTTATTCAGCCATAAAAAGGAATGAAATTATGTCATTTGCAGGAAAGTGGATGGAACTGAGACCATTATGTTAAGTGAAATGAGCCAAACTCAGAAGGTCAAGGGTCATATGTTTTCTATCTTATGCAGAAGCTAGAGAGGAAAAAGGAAAAGAAAGGTGAGGAGGCGGGCAGGGATCTTATAAAAATCAAAGGGAAAAAAAACATTTAGCCCTTGGTTCTTTGGGATTGGCTTATTTCGATTAGCATAATATTCTCTAGTTCCATCCATTTACCGGAAAATGCCATAATTTCATTCTTCTTTAAGGTTAAGTAATATTCCATTGTGTATATTTACCACAGTTTCTTTATCCATTCATCTGTTGAAGGGAAGCTAGGTTGCTTCCACAGTTTAGCTATTGTGAATTGAGCTGCTATAAACATCCATATGGCTGCGTCACTGCAGTGTGCTGATTTTAAGTCCTTTGGGTATAAACCTAGGAGTGGGATGACTGGGTCAAATGGTGATTACATTCCAGGTGAGGAACCTCCATACTGCTTTCCATAGTGGTTGCATCAATTTGCAATCCTACCAGCAATGTCTGAGTACTGATATACCACTATTTATATAGGTGGGGAGGGAGTAGGGAAGTCCTGAGGAGTGATATTGGCCAAATTTTATTGCTACATTGTGTGCATGTACAAATATGTAACAATAAATCCCATAATTATTTACCAATTAAATGCACCAACTAAAAATGTGAAAAGAGAAAAATCAACAATAACAACAAAATATTTGGCCAAATAATGTGTGTGAAACGATACTCTTACTGTGGAGGTTGAAAACATACAAAATAATGTGATATACTTTTATAGCTCTATCCTTATGCAACGTTTGTATGAAAATACAGGAATGATATTAACACATTTAAAACTAAGGAAATACATAGGATAACAGGATTAAACAGAGATGTTTCCAAACACTCAAGGACTACTTAAAATCTTATCTCTTGTATACACAATTATAGATGCAGCAGTATGTGACTCAGTAAAGTGAGGACAGTAAACCAAGAAATAGAAATGTATAGCACAGAAGCAGATCTTTCAGCCCAGGAGAATGCTAATGGGAAATTCCAGAGCTTGCAGCCATGTATCCAGCCCAATAAAACTAGTCCAAAGTTGAGCAGCAGAATGGAGGCTTAGAGGAGTGACATCAAAAAGACCCTAGAGAAAGTTTGGAACTGTATGTGATCTCCAGAACAGTACTAGTAAGTACTTGAGAGAGCTATTGAGACATTTGGGAAAAGGAGTAATAACCACAGAAAGCTAAGCAAATGGAAAAAAGGAAGCCAACATTAATTCTAGGGAAAACAAACATATGTAAGACAAAGGAATTATGATTGTGTTACACAAATGGGGGCTTAAAGTAAATGACAGTTACAACTCAGTCATAATAAGGTAAAAAAAAACCCATTAATATAACTCAAAATATATTCACTGAGAGTATAGGAAAGAGGAGGTAGAGATGGTGATGGAGGAAGCCTAAAACTCCAACCACCAAAACAAAAATAGATAATCCCCAAAAGAACAAACTACAAAAATAGCATAGTATTACATTATGCTATTATTATATTAGAACACATGAAATTATATGTTAGAAGGGAAAATAAACAAGAGTAAAGATTTGTTGCAAAGAAAGAACAATACATGAGATGGAGGCTACTATATTTTGTTAAAAGATATTTCATAGAGCTGTCTGCTTTAAATCATAGACATAGAACTATACTGATTAAAAATAGCTGGGCCCAGTAGTGCCCTTGTGCTCCCAGCAACTAGGAAGGCTGATGCAGGAGGATCCCAAGTTAAGATCAGCCTCAGCAACTTAGTGAGATCCGAAGCAATTTAGTGAGAACCTGTCTTAAGCTAAAATAAAGCAAGCAAGCAAGCAAGTGAACAAGGTAGCTAGCTGGGGATATGCTCCTGGGTTCTATCTCCATTCAAAAACAAAACAAAACAACAACACCAACAAAAACTTAACTAGTGTGGTAGGGACGGTTTGTATTGAATGAATTTAGAAAGGCCATCTAGGAAATTTGTTTATTTTGTAAGATTTTTTAAAATCTACAAGATAAAGCCTTGAGCATTTGAGAAGACTGTACTAAAGAATGCCATCCTATCAGGCTTTCCAACAAAAAATTAAGTCTTGAGTTCGCAAGAATCTGTCCAACAAGGTCAATGGATCATCAAATTTATTTCAATTTAGGTTTTACACCAAGATTAGCATGAAGTCTGTACCTTAAGATTCTGGGGAAACATCCCAAACTCTATATAACTCGAAGGGAGGTTCAAGGGGGCAGAAACTCTGTGACTCAACTACATTTAATGTTCAGAAAGTATTTGCTAACTATCAACTATTGTAAAAATAGTGGCCAATAAGAAAGATCAAATTTGAGCCCTTATAGAACTTAACTTCTAATATCTATAACGGCATTTGAATATTCACATATTGTTATGGTTTAGATATTAGGTGTCCCCCAAAAGCTCATGTGTGTGAGACAATGCAAAGAAGTTCAGGGGTGAAATCATTGGATCATGAGAGTTCTACCTAATCAATGCAGTTATTCCCTGGATGGTAACTATAGGCAGGTGGGCTGTAGTTGGAGGAGGTGGGTCATTGGGGACAGGCCTTTAGGATTTATATTTTGTCCCTGGTGAGTGAGAGCTCTCTTTCTGCTTCCTCATTGTCGTGTTCTGAGTTGTTCTTCTCTGCCACACCTTTCTGCCCTGATGTTCTGCCTCACCTCAGGCACAGAGTATTGGAGCCAGCTGTCTATGAACTGAGACCTCTGAAATTGTGAGCCCCTAAATAAACTTTTCCTCCTCTAACTGTTCTTGTCATGTCTTTTGGCCCTATTAGTGAAAAAAACTGCCGAAAATACATATTTACCTTACCAAAAATAATAAATCTGAACCTAAAACAGTCTTTGCAGATTATAAGGTACTTCCTCAAATGTGATTTAATGATTCTTCTTGCCAAAGTCTTACAAACAGGAATTATTACAAAATTTTGGTGTAGTAAAGTAAATTATAATTACAGTGGCTATATTTTGAGTATTTAATACTCATGCCATTCTCAAGTCAAGGCCCCCATTTAATAATAATAATAAATAATAATAATAAATAAAGCAGGATCTTATTTAATAATCTTCCTAGGCTTATAAATAGTATTAGTATACCAATATTCTAGGTAAGAAAACTAAGACATAAAAGTGTTCTTTGTCCTTCATTCAAATTCAGTGCCCTTTTCACTAAACTGGAGATCTCAAATCTTTACAAAAGCTTACTTTCTCCGTGGAAAAGTCCACTTTTCCAAGACACTTATGCCTCTATGATATGCTACTGTCATAAATCCGAGATGACCCTGTTGCAGAGCAATCCCTTATCCAGTTGTTGGACTCTCACTTCCAATATAATCCCTCCTTGAAGATTTAACTGATTTATCTGGAAATAATCATACATTAATTTTAAGTTCATTATTTTTTATTAATTCAGATTAGATCAAACTTTCTAAAATTTAAAAGATCATTTTTATGTAACATAAACATTTTTATGCTTTAAGTATGCAATATACATTTTCATACCTAATTCTTACAAAACAGATGGGAACTAAGGTTCAGATAGCAAACTCCCTTCCTCAAAATGACAGAGCTAGTAAATTTATTTTTCATGTCAACTCTTCAGGTTGGTTTTGTTTTTCTGTTGAATCATTCTGCCACCTACTACATATACAAATGTCCAAATACATGCACAAAATTGCATGTCTATTTTTAGATTTAAATTGAAGTTTAGCAAATGGGTTAATTTGTACTGTGCTGGTTCCTGAAAATTAGGGAAAGGATATAAAGCTTAATTTAAAAAAAAAAACTTATATTTAGACTCAGTTTTTTAGAATAAAGTCAGGGAAGACTTGATAAACAAAAGAAGTCTTTGCATGTATTAGGGAGACCCAGACAGATTTTTGATAATTATAGTCTGACTTGACAGGCTTTAATCTGGACAATCTCAAAAAACAAATATAATCATTTCTTTGAAGCGCTTCTTTTGCTGAAGACAATATTCCTCATGCAACAAAAAATAACAAAATACATAAAGAGGTAGCCTTTGATTCATAGTCAAGAGGAAAATCAAACAAAAAATTGGTATATGGATGGCACAGAAGTGTGAATTATCCAATAAAAATCTTTTTAAAATGACTGATGAATATTTTTTAACTAGACAGAAAAAGTTGGACACAATGAGTGATGAGATGAGGAATTTCAAAAGAGGTAAAAAAAATTTAAAAACTAATGGAAGAGATCAATAGTAAAATAGAAATAATAAAATAAAGAACTAGTGAATTTGATACAAGGTTAATAGAAATCTGAAAAAGTACAAAAATGTTTTGGAAAAAAGTAACAGAGCTTCATTTACTTAAGGGACAATATTAATCAATATTTGTATAAATGCAACCCCAGAATGAAAGGAGAGAGAAAATTGACAGAACAAAATATTTTAAGAATTAATAGTTATACTCATGAGGCTGAGGCAGGAGATCTCTAGTGTGAGACCAGAATGGCAACTTATTGAGAATCTGTCTCAAAATAAAAAACAAAAGTCTGGAGATGTAGAAGCTCTGTAAGGTCACAAGTACTTAGCTGATATACCTTTAGCAAACTGTAATTCTCAGTGAATATTTGTTAAATATATTTAAAAAAAGTCTGGGGATGTACCTCAGTGGTAGAGAGCCTCTGGGTTTAATCTCTAGTACTCCACACACACACCAACACCACACACACACACACACACACACACACACATCATTAGCTAAAGTATTTTCCATATTTTCATTTTTAAAGGCATACCACTTATCCAAGAGAAGTTCAGTTCATCTCAAAAAGAATAAATGCAAAGAAAATTGCCCATAGGAACATCATATCTAAATTCCTGAAAACCAAATAAAGAACTTAATAGAAAAAAAGGATAAATCCACATTAAATAAACAAGACATATAATAATATTGACAGCAGACTTTGCAAGGGAATCATGGGAGAGCAGAAGGCAATGGGTGTATTCTTAGGCAAAAGAGACTGTAAATCTAAAATTCTCTATTTCAGAGACTGTTTTTTTTTAAATGAAGGTAAAATAGATACAATTTCAGATAAGTAAAAATGGAGACAATTTGTGTTAGCAGAATCACACTACAGGTTGAGTAAATCTTATCTGAAATGCTTGGGACATGAAGTGTATCAGTTTTTGGATTTTTTCCCATTTTGGAATATTTGTGTAAATTTTACTCACTGGATATTCTTTTTTTGAGAGAGAGAAAGAGAGAGAGAGAGAGAGAGAGAGAGAGAGAGAGAGAGAGAATTTTAATATTTATTTTTTTAGCTTTCGGCGGACACAACATCTTTGTTTGTATGTGGTGCTGAGGATGGAACCCGGGCCACACGCACGCCAGGCGAGCGTGCTACCGCTTGAGCCACATCCCCAGCCCTCACTGGGTATTCTTAATCTGGATATCTGAAACTCTCTATAATGTTTTTAGGCTAACATGATGTTCAAAAATTCTGGATTTGGAACATTTCATATTGAAAATTTTCAGGGGATGCTCAATCTCTACAAGAAATGTTAAAGTAAGTTCTTCAGGTCAAGAGAAATAATTCCCTTCAGAGGGTATATTAGATAAATTAAAAGATATATTATGAATAAGCACACATATACTTCTTTAAAGGACTATTGACATCTTAAGACAAAAATAATAAAAGCATATTGCAAAGCATATTGTCTAACACATGTATAAGTAAAATATATGCCAATACAGCACAAAATCACAAGGGTGTACATAAACTATTCAGTTATGGAGTACTTACATTATTCACAAAGTATTATAAGTAGTATAATATTATTTTAGCCCAAATGTCATTAATCAATGTAATTAATTTACATAGAAAGCTCTAAAATTAACATATAATAAGTATAGACAAATACAATGAAGAAAATAACATGTTAAAAAAGAGTAACAAAAAGAAAATCATACTAGAAGAACAGAGAACAGATAATAAAAAACAAATACTAAAAGAATAGATTTAAATCAAACTCTATCTTAATTAAATTGAGTGTAAACTGCAAAGATATCTGACTAGATAGTGAGGCCAGACCAAACTTTGTCATTTATAAAAAATGTGCTTTAAATAGTAAGGTACAGACAAGTTCAAAGTGAAAGAATGAAAGAAAGTTATGCAATTCAAACAGTAAACTTAAGAAACTTGGTGTGACTATATTAATATCTGATCAAAGCAAATGGTATTAGAGATTATGAGAGGCATTCATAGGAATAATTTTAAAAGGGCATTTCCTCAGGAAGATATAACAACTTTAAATATACATGTGTTTAATAGAAAGCCACACTCTGGAGTGCAATATCCTGCTCCTGTGTGAAATCTAACCATCATGTAAAGTATTATGAACTGCATGTGGAATTGTAACACTGACTCTTCGTTGCTAGTGAGCTGGGGAATATAGAAACATAGAAATCATTCTATAGATAAATGTTTGTGAATATCTAGCTCTATTTCCCCATATTTTTTCTCAGACGCAGATATGTAACTATCTACACACTCAAGATGGATTAATTAAGTGTTGATTAGGTGTATGAGTGCACAGAGCATCTATTTTATGCCATGTCCTGTGCCAGATACTAGGGAAGAATTAAGTAATTAACACAGTTCCTTATGGTTACAGTATTCACAGCCTAGCAGAGAATCCAGAATAAATATACAATATTATACATAAGCCTATGTTCAAGCATTTTGGTGCAAAATCTTAAAAAAGCAATATCAGATCCTACAAAATCTATAGGTATTAATATGTATTAAAATTTACTTTCTAAGCATTTCACTGTGCAACATTTGACATGTCAGACTCTGAGTCTGTTTTCTCATGTGCTGAAGAAGAGACTGGGAATCTGTTCCTTTTTCTCTACCCTCACTATATTGTGATATGTAAATTGTGACATATAGGGGTTCATTTCCCTCTAGGCTCCATACTGCATATCATCATGTTGGGCACATGAACCAATATGGATTTTATGGACAGAACGTATGCCATCTGTGCATTTAAGAAAAAGGATTTGTGAAAATGTAGCTTATAATGGAACCCAGTAGGATTTTGCACTCATTAATACATGAAAGAAGGTAATGGCATGAAATTAAGTATGATATTTATAGAGGGCCATTCACTTAACTAATTCTATGCTAGGAAAACCATCCATACGTGACTTGAAAGAGACAGAACTATTACTTGGGGAAAGAGGCAGTCGTATTTGGGGGAAAGAGAGAAAAAAAACTATATTTTTATTTCTTCATTCAACCTCTTGATTTCTATCCAATGAATGACTGTCTTGGCAAACAACGACACACAGAATGTTCATTAAGAGAGAGCCTGGCAGCTTGTGCTTGAATTCTTTTCAAGTGTTTAGTGTGCTGCAATCCAATTAAATGATACAGCGAAGGCATTAAAAAACACTAAAGAGTACTGTAGAGAATTCATTGGGAACAGGAAAAAGCAAGGACAGAGAGACCCAGGACCCAGGTTCAAGCCTAGGTCCCTATCATCTCTGGATGATCAGAGGACCTTTCACTGGTATATGTCTTTATCACTACATGCCCACACTATGAAAGCAGCAAAGCAGTTATTGTCAACATCACCAAATTGATCCCTCCAAACCTAGTAAATTAGGTGATAAGAGATTTGGTCTTAAGGTTAGTTAGAGATTGGCAAATAAGTACTAGAACTGCTATTGTTTGGATGTGAGGTCTCCCCCAAAAGCTCATGTGTGAGATGATGCAAGACAGTTTACAGGTGAAATGACTGTGTTAGGAGACCCTTAACCCAATCAGTGAATCAACCCACTTAAATGGATTAACTGGGTGGTAACTGTACCCTGGTGGGGTGTGGCTGGAGAAGATAGGTAACTGGGGGCCTGCCTTTGGAGTATACACTTTGTTCCTGGTGAGTGAAGCACAGCGCCCCCCCCCCCACCTCTGCTTCCTGATTATCATGTCCTGAGCTGCTTTCCTCGGCCACCCCTTTCTACCTTGATTTTCTTCCTCATCTTGGACCACAGCAATGGAGTTGGCCATCTGGGGACAAAGAACTCTGAAACCATGAATTCCAAATAACCTTTCTCTCCTCTACATTGTTCTTGTCAGGTCTTTTGGTGACAGCCATGCAACAGCTGATGAAAACAAGAGCCATGCAGAAAATGTTCAAGGCCAAAAGAAGTTCTAGGTGAAGAAGGAGGAAAGGAGTAGGGACCTCATCAGAGAAACAGGATTAAGATCATAAAATACAGACCAATCAGGGAGTGGATGGGCATGGTACAAACAAAACAAGAGAGCAAGAAATGAAGTGTTAAATGAGGTGGAGGGGCAGGCAGCGTGTGTGCAGGGAAGGACAGGAAGGATGACAGCCAGTAGGGGACTGAAGTTGAACAACCAGCTCCGTGAGAGAATAAAACCCTGATTTGTAGCCTCTGCTTATTTCTGTGCTGTAAATAATTCCAGCCCAGCTGACTGTATGCCTCCCACAACATGATGTTGCTAAATGTGGAGCTGGAAAGAGATGTGCAGTGGCAAACCATTATGTAGCATTTCCACTAGGCCCATGCCATAGACGTAAATCATCTCAAGTGCAAAGAGAGGAGTGTAGTAGCTAGGATGTGACACATTTGGAATATTCATTTCCTTTGTTTTCAATATAATTTATGTAAGTGTAGTTTCATATAATTTAGTTTTTAGTAATGACTGTTTAACAACAGGCTTGGAAATTCCTAATAATTTAACAGTTGGGCCCTTGTAAGCCATGATTTTAACACATCCCTTAAGTAGTGAGGTTTGCTTCTCTGAATTTGGCAATGGGATTAGGGGAGAGGGAGTGACCTTGGTATAGAGGTACAAATTTTTAAAGGGAAATAAGTATTGTTCTTCTGTCTTGTTATAAAATGCAATTTAAATGAAGATCCCACAGGATAGCTGTGGTGGTGTTCATGTGAAGTATCCCCCAAAAGCTCATGTGTGAAACAATGAAAGAAGGTTTAGAGGAGAAATGATTGGGTTATGAGAGTCTTAACCCACTCAGTAAATTAATCTCCTGGCAGGATTAACTGGGCAGTAACTGAAGGCAGGTATAGTGTGGCTGAAAAGGGTGGGTGACTGGGGACAGGCCTTTGGGGTATATATTTTATATCTGGTGAGTGGAGTCTGTCTCTCTGCTTACTGATGATCATATGAGCCACTTCCTTCCACCGCACTGTTCCGCCATGATGTTCTGCGACTCACCTTGAGCCCTGAGGAATGGAGCTGGTTGTCTAGGGACTAAGACCTCTGAAACTGTGAGCTACCAAATAAACTTTTCATCTCTAAAGTTCTTGTCAGGTCTTTTAGTCACAACAGCAAAAACAAACAAACAACAAAACCCAGCTGATTAAAACAAGAGTGGAAAATGTTTTGAACCAACAGTCATCTTCTAGATTCTGACTCTAGTCGGTTGGGATTAGATGTCCCTTCTATTTTATTATGTCATTAGGTATGTCTTTATCTAGAATTTTTCATGCTGAACTCTATTTTGTTTGTATTTATCTTTCCCATTACTTTAGAAGCTACTCGAGGGTAGAGCCTGCAAAGAGCCTTGTCTTTCTTATGGGACTGATGGAAAGTAAAGCATTCACAGATATCTGAATGAATGAATCACTACCTAATTTGTGAAATGCATTGGTAAGAAATTTTCTATTTACTCCATCTTGTTAAATGAGGTAAAGGTATCAGAGTGAGAAGCAGTGTGAGCTTTGTAAATAGGTGAAATGCAAGCTTCTCAACTCTGGATCTCCTGAAATTTGCTTAACTTCACTGAGTCTCATTTAAAGGGGGAAGGAACAATGTTTGTTTCATAGCATTGTGAGAAAAAAAGGACAACATGGGCAAAGTGCCTATTAAGAGAATAATAACAGGAGCTGGGGATGTGGCTCAAGTGGTAGCACGTTTGCCGGGCATGCGCGCAGCACTGGGTTCAATCCTCAGCACTACATACAAATAAAATAAAGACATTGTGTCTGCCGAAAACTAAACAATAAATATTAAAAATTCTCTCTCTGTCTCTCTCTCTCTTTAAAAAAAATAATAAAACAATAGCAGTTAGAATGTCTTAAATGTCTAGCATGCACCGATCATCACTATTATAACCTTGTGTGTATTAACTCATTCAAGCCTCATAAGAATGCTACTAGGCAATTTCTGCCATCATTTCCATTTGCCAGGAAGGAAACTGAGATCATAAGAAGTCTTGTAATTTCCCAAAAATATATAAACTACTTATAAAGGACAGCTGAGGTTCTAACCCAGGTTCTCTGGCTCTAGAGACCAAATTCTCTTTTGTCATATCAAAATACTTCCACTCCAGAGGATAATCTTCCAAAATCCCATAATATGACAATATGTGTGACTGTACCCCCCCAACATGGTTATATCTTCTTAAGGTGGTCCCCACGTCCTCTGACCAATCTGTGTTGTAATCCTAGTGCCCCAAATCGCCTTTCAAAGTTCAGATTTCCATCCTTGTATTGAAACCTCAGCATTCCCTAAGTTTCTCCCTCAAGTCCCATGGGTTCTTATATAGAATGTATATTTCTCTGAAACTTGGCATGATAGTTCTAAATGAAGTTATGAAAATTTAACTATTATTTATTTACCCCTTAATGCTTTTCAAAATAATTTATGACTTAAAATAATGCAAATAATGATAAAATAATATGAAAATAGATAAATGATACCAGGAATATGTAACATATAAATAGAAAACAGATCTGGGTAAGGTGACACAAGCCTGTAATCCTAGCTATTCAGGAGGCTGAGGCAGGAGGACCATGAGTTTGAAGCCAGTCTGGGCAACTTAGGAAGACCCTGTCTCAAAAAATAATAAATAAAGTAGAAAATTCACCAAAATTTTTTTTTAAAAAAGAAAATTCACAATAACTAAGTATCTGTGAATACATACAAATACAAATAAACATGTACACATATTCACATTCAACCACAATCACATGACCCTTATGCAGCATATATATTTCAGCTTCCTGGCAGCTAAAGTTAAAGGAATGTATGCACAATTACTAACCCCAAACTCCTCATTTCCAGTTAAAACATGGGAGGAATAGAAATCCCTATATATCTTCTGGTGGAGGAGATTGTATAGAAAGTGTGGGGAGAGAAGAAACATCATTGTCTACAACAAGAGCACTAGAGGAAACGTGGCTTTAACTGTCAACTTCGTGTTTCTTACTACCCCTTAGGAGCTATCAAGATTTGAGGAATATCAACATAAAATCAAGGGAGCCAGTTCTATTATAAATCTTGAGGACACCAGCAGTCTACCTTTGCTTCAAAGTAGAAATCATGAAGGACGCCTCAGTCTTTATTTCCTTTTCTCCTTGATACTCCTGTTACTTTATGCCTGCTTGATAAATTATTTTGAAAGGTAGAAAAAGATGTAATGCTCTCTCTGTCCTCATGATTGAACCATTCATTCTGCAATAATGCCCAGATTTGGATAATACAATCATCCAGGAGTGCTTTGAAATGAAATTATAGAACTGGTCTGGATTAGAGTTTCTCAGGAGAAGTGGGTTCACACTGAAAATTACTTGCTGCCCTTTTGCAATGGTGGCAGTTAAATAACTCAACAAGAGGTCCCTCAGAGAAAATCAATACACACCAAATTGCAAAAATGTGGATGCAATTTGTGGGGAAAGTGAATTTGATGTGAGTCTGCGTTGGCTGCCAGAATGGAGTCACTCTCAAGGTGGATGAAAGAACAGGTTCGGTTTTCCCTTCCATGCACTGGGCTAACTCCTTCCTTTCCCTGCAGGCCCTTCTCTCTGGAGTCTCAAACAAGTTGACCTGTCAGCTCAGCTTTACTCCAGACTATGGGACCAATCCTGCCCTGTGGTGGGGGTCTATGAGGCACTGGCCATATTGGACCATGGGCCTTAAGCTCTTCTGGCTCTTTTGGGAGAGACCATGTTCTGTGTAGATTCAAGCAGTGGAATTCTCCCTTATGTTTCACTTTGGGTCCTGGTTCTGAGAATAGAAATCCTGGTGTGTTCCTCATTCAAGTGTTTAGTTTGGTAACTTGCCTTCTAGTCTAGGAAAACACTCTGCTTGCCCTTGTTCACTTGTTAATGACATATTCAGGTGGACATAGCCTTTGAAAAAAATGTGAATGAGATAACATAACTCCCTTCTGAAACTTCTCAGGCCTCTGCATTGTTTTTGGAGAACACAACATGTCCTCTAGGCCTCTGCAAGGCCTTGCCTGACCTGGCTTATCCTTGGGCTGCAAACTCACCTTTTATGAACTCTCTCCTTTCTAATTGTACAATCCACAATGCTTCACAGCGGTATGTATTAATCGTGCTATCTGCCTGGAGTGCTGGGCCCTGACTTGTATTCAGAGGCAACATCTTCATATCCTTTAGGGTTTAGCTTAATGACTCCTGCAAAGCAAAACGTTCCCTGGCCTTCCTTTCCCTCATCAATTCTATCATTGCATTGCTTTCCTAACCTCAAAGTACTGTATTTATTTGTGCCCCTATTTATTGTCAGTCTTTCCTACAATGACATAAATAACACCAGGACAGGGAACAATCTACTTATCCACAGTTAGGTTGCCAGTGCATGGCATTTTATCTATGTCATAAGAGATGAACAATAAATACTTGAGGAATGAATGGATGATGAATGAATGAAAGAATGTTCTAGAACCCTGGTGCACCTACCTAGTTGCCTCAAGTTGCTATTTGTGGAATTTATCACCTTAATAGTATTCTATTATTATACACTGTTGGATGTTCTTGATGATAATGCTCAACTACAATGCTAATTGGTGTCTATATCAAAGGTTTCAAGCTTTTGGGATTCAGTAGAATCCTTTCATTAATTGGAAATGCAACCTAGTGATGAAATCCAAAAGATAAAACTGATAAAAAATGGTTCTGCTCTGTTTAAGAAGGAGAAGACACAAGCCTCCCTCTGTATCCCTTAGATACTTGTGAGAAATTTGTAATCCTAGGGAGCATGGCTTGGAGACCTGTAGTTTAGTAGTTGCTTCATTCATTCTATGCTCTGCTGTCTGGACTGGACTTCCCTTTCCAAACTGCTGAGCTAGTTCTTTGATCACCAAACGCCAGCTCCACCCTAGACTGTGGTCTTATTCCCATCTCTCTTGCTCTACTCCAGCCCTGCAACATGTCCCACTCTGTCATAAAATATATCACCAAGACCCTGGATGGGAACAGTTGGTTTCTGAACTTGATGGCAAGCCAGTGACAAATCCTTCAACCAATCCATAACAATTTTTTTTTTCCAGTCAGTTGGTGCCAAGAAAGCAGGACAGATTTCTGTAAAAGGATTTTAACAGATGGGATCATTTGAATCAGTTTTATTATTGTCTTAAAATGTATCTAATGCACCCACAGTGAGGATTCTAAGGACCCTGACAAAATCTGAAGTTGAAATTAAACTGAAAAAACATATGCTCACCAGATTCTCAATGTCAGCAAAGTCTTCCCTAATTACTGCTCTGGTTCCCAACAAAAAGGCCCCCTTAGTCAACTTGCCCTGAGGCAGTGTCTCAATAAACCAATCAGCCTAATATCAGGTCCTGGAGGCCCTAGAGTTTTGCTATCCCAGAGGAAAAAAAAAAATCTGAGTGAATCTGAAGTCCTTCCTACTTACTCTTGAAACCTGGTGGTAGGTCCTTGAACAATAAAAATCATCCAGATAACTGGAGGGCATAGGAAGAGCCCTTGGGCACCTTTGAGGAGACTCAAGGCACTTAACTTCTGCTGGGAGATTGGGCCCTTCTTCTTTCCTCACCCTCATTTTCTGTTCTTTGCCTCTTCTTTTCTACTCCCCAACCCCTGTGGGCCCATCCAATTGTCTCTATTCATAGGGTTCCCATCATTGGGAATACAGAGACCCAAGTTCAAAGCAGTACTTTGGCTAGGTCTGGGTTGGCACTAGTGTTGGGGGTGCAGAAATGAACCACATACAGTCACCTTTGGCCAGTGGGCAGTGTGCTCTGGAGAGACAAGTGTCAAATCTAAAATTTCCAAGACCTAGTATGAATATGTGATCACATAAGAAAAAAAAGCCTCAGAAATAATTTTTGAAAAAACGGATTCCATGTTGAAATGATAACATGTGGCTGTCTCTGTTAAATAAAAGATATTATTAAAATTAATTTTACTTATTTCTTTTAATTTTTAAAAATGTGGCTGCTAGAGATTACAGAATGATTACACTTGCAGCTCTCATGATATTTACTTTGCATATAGCTGCTCTGGTGGAGGGGTACTTTAACTGCCTGATCATCCCCACTACCTTGGAACTTTTCCAAAAAAAAGTTTCCAGGTGTCTATTCCCTGGCAATTCTGGATTAGTAAGTCCCTGTTGGGTCCCAGAATCTATTTCCAAACAGCTGAGCTTGTTCTTTGATCACCAAAGAACATCATCTATGATGCTCTCCAGATTATTTGAGAGCTATGGTTACTCCATATTGAAACAATGGGCTCCATATTACCTTGGGCTCCCTCTATTGCGGTGATGCCCGACCCTCACCGTACCACAGGTTCACCTGCGCAGATCTAAAAAATAAATTAACTTTCTATCTTTCAGGATTTGGATTCAATTGATATAAGTATAACTCAGGATTTTTTTTTAATTAAAAAACTCTCATGTCAATCTCAAGGGCAGCCAGAAATAAAATCCATTGCTGTACTCCAGCACCTATCACATCCCTTCTGCCTTAGATTGTGAGTTCTCTGAAGGCATCCTCTGTGGCACCAAATCTTTTCTGGCTATAGAAGTGGCCTCAGGAGTGTGGCAGAATGAAGGGATCTCACTTTGCCTATTGTAATTTGGCATTTTGGCAGTAGCTTTCCTTTTCTGACTTGACTCCCATTTCTACATCTTGCTTTTATTCTGTTTGTTCTTTGACCCCAGGTAACTTTTCTGAACAGCTGGCATTCCCAGCTTCCTGTCTCCCTGGAGTGTTTTTTTTTTCCCCTAGTAGTGAGAAGAGCCACCTCTGAGTCCCCCATGACTTTGCTCTCCACATCACCCCTGTATCTTAAAGGGTGAGGAAAAGGAGAACTGAGAAGAAACACTTTGAGTTACATTTATCTTCAGCTACACCATCTACCTTGAGCCCAAGTCTCATTAGTCAGTACACAAGGACAGAGAGCGGCAAATTCAGTGCCCAGAACTCTGAGCCAGGTGTCAGAAGATCTGTGTTCCAGGCCTATTGCTGCCACTGAGCGCCTTGGGAGGATTTTTATTTTGTTTGCTGCTGCTATGAAAAATTCCACAGTCTAGATATGTCATACACAATAGAAGTGCGTTTGGCTCATAGTGGAGGCTGGGAGATCCAAAGTGGAAGGGTGCATGTGGGGACAGCCTTCATGCTGCTCATCCCATGGCAGAAAGAAGGGCAAGTGAGTGCATGAGACAGAGCAAAGATGGAGGCCAGATCCATCCTTTAATCAGAAACCCACTCCTGCTATCATTAATCCACGCCCATGAGAATGGCATCCATCCATTCACGGGGGCAGATCCCCCACCACCCAATCACCTCTCAAAGTTCACCCTTCTTGGTATGATCATGAAGACAGTTAAATTTCAACATAAATTGTAGAGAGGACAGCAAATGATACTAAAAGTCCAACCCCTCCTCTCTGAACTCACTTTACTTATTTACACACTCAGGAGTAGAGCAGATCAGCAAACCATTCATTATGACTATGGGATTCTTTGGGGGCCACACCCTCCTGATGATCACTAAGGCTAAGGAGCTTCTGCCATGGGCATGCAATGAGCTGTGTGCTCAGGATACACAGAAAACAGGGTGCAAATGACCTTTTGCCAAGAACTTGCTTCAAGTTTGCAGCCTTAGGTTTTTAACTGGGATGCCTTCCAGCTTTTGAGAACCTGCCAGGCCTTCCTCCCCACCATATTGGTCAGTCAGGTCTCAGCTCAGCTGTTCTCAGAGAGTCAAGGATTCTACCCGCTTTCTCAGGGAGCCGTCATGGGAAGACAGAGCATCAGTTCAGCCTGTGTAGACCAAGGGTGTCTAACTAAGGACCAGAATGCTGGTTCTCTCCCAAATCCCTAGAATGAACGTTTCGCCACCCATTGTTGTCTTAGATGAATTGGGAAAACAAACAAATAAGAATCACTGAAAAGCTTTAAAAAAAAATAACTAAAATGGAGTGGGGGTGTTCTTCTAGATTTGAAGTAGGGGATTCATTTGTCATACCGAAAGAATAAATGAGCTGACGCCAGCACTTATTTTATAAAGACTATTTCCTGCTACCATTCAAAACTCGGGCAAAAATAATAATATACGATTTCAAATTATTTTGAGTCACTGTGTATGTAACTGACAAGAAAGGGAGAAAAGTGGGTATCTTTTGTTAACTGAGAAATTACCTTTCTTCTATAAATTCTCTGAGAAACCAGAGGGCAGAATGCTGAGCTGAATGATTCTGATTGGAACAGAAACCTTTGAGCTACTTTGCAAAATTACTTTTTTTTTTTTCCTCCTTTCAAAAAGGGGAGAAATCTACTTCTGAATGAATGAGTAGGTAACTGAAAGTTAATGATAGGATTACAGAAGACAATAAAAAGAAATGTAATTAAAAAGGGCCAAAGGTCATCTCTGACTTGTATATAAATAATGAAGCTACATGAGGTGAGTAATGAGAATTCTCTCTTCACAACAAACTTGGGCACAGTGACAGGGTAGCCCAGAGCTTGTAGTGATGGGGAAGACCAAGGCTGACATGGGGCCCAAGCAGGTGAGGCCCAGGACTAATTAGTTTCCCAGCATGGAGCCCTGTTAGTGAGGGTGTCCCTTAATAAATAGATAGCCCATTTTGGGAGTCATGGTGGTAGCTGTGCAAACTAGGAAGCCCAAAGCATCGACAAAAGTAAGTGGAAGGTACATGCAACAGAGAAATCTACAGTGTGTTGAGCCTCAGTTTAAGGACTCTTTTTTGAAATCTTGGTAGTACTTCATCTAATCTGCTAAAGGCAGGTTTTATTTTTCCCTTTTTGTGGATAGAGAAATTGAGGCTGAGAGAGATTTCCACAAACCTTTTTTCATAGTGCCAATGTAGCGAGGGTGGCTTTTGTGAGAGCTGCCTTCAGGATTGCAGGACCTGATCCACACTGTCTCCCCTCAGCAGTACTTCTATTTAGGAAACATGTGGTTGCATTTTTGAAATTTGAAAATGGACATTTTCATGAGAAAAGAAAAATATAATAGAATGGGTTTTGAGCGGATGGTGTGGGCTCCCACTGAGTCTTTGCTTTGGTCCTTCAGGAAGTGAAACAAGGGAATGAGCACTGATTGACCTCTATTATCTGCTAGATACTATCAGGTACTCCTGAGAACCACTATCTCATTTACTTGTTTCCAACTGCATCAGTGTTGTTCGATCTTGATATTTTTCTAGCCTTAGATAAGTTCAGTAACTTTGCTAATGTTGCCCAGATCCAAAGGAGCAACTGGATTGAACCCAGGGGACTATGTAAGTGAACACATGGAGATAGAGCAGAAGATCTGAGGGCAATGGATTTTGTGTTTGTGTGCATGTGCCACGGAGCCACATCCCCAGCCCTTTTTGATATTTTACTTAGAGACAGGGTCTTGCTAAGTTGCTTAGGGCCTCACTAAGTTGCTGAGGCTGGTTTTGAACTCATGATACTCCTGCCTCAGCCTCCCTACCTGCTGGGATTATAGTCATATGGCACTGTGCCCGACCCGGAGCAAAAAATCTTTAATGTCAAGAACAGACAAGTGGAAGGATCTGGGGTATATTTGGGACATATTCCCATTTTACTGAGGTAACTGAGATTCAAGGAGGTGCAATCACTTTTTCCCATGGAAAAAAATGATGTGATTAAATAAGATAATGTCTGAGATAATGTCTGAGAAATTTCCAGTGGCAGAAGCTGGCTCTCTGGGAGTTTAATATATATTGTTTTCTGTCCTCCTGAAGCCACTCAGTAAACATCAGAGCTAGGGTTTAAATCCAAGTTGAACCCAAAATGTAGATAGGAGTGGTTTATTCTAAGACTATGTAGAGGAATCTGTTACTAGGTCTGCCATGGGTCATGCCCCAGGACTCTGGAGATGTAAGGAAAGGAGACCTTGGGGAAAGGATAGGGGCAGTCAGCAAGAAAGGTTGAAAGCTCAAGGAGTTTACTAAGTGGAACAAGACAGTGACAATAAGGGCACTACAAGTAGAGGGAACAACATGGCGAAGGCCAGGAGATCAAGGAGTCGAAGGTTAAAGAACAATGAAGGGACCTAAGTTTACCTGAGAGGAAGAGGATGGGAACAGTATTAGTCAACTTTCTGTCACTGAGACAAAATACCTAGAAGAAAAATCTTAAAGCAGGAAAGGTATACTTTGGCTGTGTCTCAGAGGTTTCAGTCCATGCTCAACTCCATTGTCGGGCCTATAATGAGGTAGTGCATCATGGTGGAAGGGTGTGGCAGAGCAAAGCTGCTGTCTTCATGGTGGCCAGGAAGGAGAAACCAAGAGCAGGGAGAACAAAAAAGGGACTACCATCAGGGTTCACAACCAGTGACCTACTTCCTCCAACAAGGCCCCAACATCACCTCCCAATAGTTCATTCAATGTTGAACCCATCAGTGGGCCAGTCCATTAACAAGAACAGAGCCCTCAGATTCAGTCATTTCCCCAAAGCCCCCCATCTGAACCTTGCTACATTGGGACTAAGCCTTCAACACAGAGCCTTTTGGGGACATTTCGGATCAAACTATAACAGGAGTCATCAGAGTTCCCTAAGCAGGATAAGCTAAGGATTCTTAGATTTCCATTCTAAACTGCTACGGGGTCCATCTCCTCACTCATGTTAGCCAAACTCAAAAAGAGGCCCTAGTGATGCCTGCCTCTTAGTACTCACCCTCTCCTGCAATCCTCTCTCACAAAGTAGCTGGTTGTTCTCTGTGATGATAGGAGATGGCAGAAGAACTGGTATGTCACTTCTGAGACTAGGGTGTAAACATCCCTATTGCTCTGTCTCTCCCAGATTGCTTGCTCTGTGGGGAAGACAGCTGCCAGGTCCTGAGCTGCACTGGAGAGAGGTCATGTCAAGAGAAGCCAAACCTTGACTAGCACCCCCGGGAGTGAGCTTGGAAAGCAGTCTTTCAGCCAACTTGGGATTTCACATCACCACTGCCCCAGCCGACGTGTGATCTGAGAATCCCTAAACCAGAACCATCCTAGCTGTGCTGCTACCCAATTTCTGACCTTCAGGAACTGTCTGAAACAATAAATGATTGCAGTTGAATGGTGTTAAATTTCTTGGTAATTTTGCTACATAGCTAGAGATAACTAATATAGTGCTGAAAGATGAGGAAACAGGTTCAGACAGATGAAGTGATTGAGGTTAGAGCACATGGCTTAGCAAATGTCAGACACGAGTTTTGTTCTTAAGTCTGTCTGACTTCAAACCCACTCTTTCCCCTACATCAGGATGTTTCTGCTGTTTCCCTTAGTGGTAGATCAGAGACCAAAGTTCTAGACACAATCTTTTCAGGGCCAATCCACCAGTACTTCTTTAGGCTCCTGCCATGTGCCTGGGACTAAGCTTACACAGTAAGTGGCAGACCTTCATAATAGCCAAGATAAATTCAACACTGTCTCTGCCATCTATTTTTATTAGGAAAAGGAGGCACCTTTTATAATGGAGGATATAATAATAATAAAAGCTGGCAAAATAAAAATAGAGTTAAAACTAAACAACTAAGCCTTAGGAAAATAGCAAGAAAGCAGCAATTAACTCTGTTGGAGAGAAAGACCTAGGGAAGGTGAATTTGAATCAGGACCAGGGGGAAGAGCTTTGGGGTGCAAGGAATGACTTTCCTGAAAAGAGGAAACCATAGATGCAAAGATATTATAGCACGGAACTGCTAAGCATATTTAGAAAACCGTTAACGTTTTTTGATTGCAATAAGAAAAACATAGACTTTTAGAACACACACTTATAGGACTAGAGAATTACATGCATTTCTGTCTGAGTAATCAGGTTTTTGTGGCCAGTCATTGGTCTTAAGAATTATATTAGTATTTAACAATTTAATTCCTATGGCATCCTACTATTCTCATAATAGAACTTAGGCACCAGGCTCGTCTCTTTCATGCACATGATTTCATTTAACTTCACAATTTGTTAATCCCCACTTTATAGATAAGATTAAAGGCTAACAGAAGTTAAATAATGTGCAAAGGCGCTTTCCCCCAGTGATGGCTGGGTTGGGTTAAGCCTGTACGTGCCTGAGGTCTCTGCACTTTCTGATATATACTTTGTCCTTCTAGATTATTGCAGTAGCTTACTAATTAGTCTCCTCTCTTCCACTCTAGACTCTATTTCCACAAAGCAGCCAGAGTGGTCCTTATGAAGCATACATCAGAGGATGCCACGCTGCACCTCAGACCTTCCAATAATTCTATCTTAGAATTAAATCCAAGTTTCTTTTCAGGACTCAAGGGGTCCTATGTTATCAGGCTCCTGACCAACTCTCTGGATCCATCTCTAGTTCTTTGTCCCCTCCCCTGTGCTGTGCAGGTCTAGGATATTTCCTTCCAGATATCCACATGCTTCTGTTTCTCCCTAGATTTATATTCATATCTCTGTTTAAGTGACAGCTCATCAAAAGGCCTCCATGAGTGACCAACCTAACAACCTAACACAGATTGCCCTCGCAGCCCAGCACTGCAGCCCTTTTCTTCCCCACTGCACCCCCTACCTGCCATCATACCCTTCCATTCCCATGAGATCCATTAGGTATTCAGCTTTGTCACAACTGCTACTTAGGGTGACCAATTTGTCCTAGTTTGGCTGGGGCTTTTTCAGACTCAGGACTGGAAGTCTCATGTCCTGGGAGCCTTCCATGACATCTAGTCAACCTACTGCTGTTCCCCTTCAAATGCTAGGCTCAAGACCCTGACCCTGTGTCATGTAGCCCATCACATAAGACACCCACAGAAGACAGGACAAGTGAATGATAGGTACCAGGTCATCTCCTCTGAAACCTTCTTCAAGTCCTCCAATCAAAGTTCATAGCTTCTTCCCCAGGGTTCCCATCTCAATGTGGCTAATACCTTCATTTTGCTAAAATTTACCTTCCGGTCAGTTGTATCTGTCAGCCATTCACTAGGAGTGTACATTTCTGGAAGACAGGAGCTATCTTACCTGTGTTCCCTCAAATACTCTGAAAATAATGGATGCCCAATAAATGTCTGTTGAAATGAGTATTTGTGTAAGCCTAGATGAAGACTCTGGAATTAAATCTTTCCTAATAAAGTCTTCATTCATTACTAATGGAATGACTAGGGGGAGCAGGAATATATTTGGCCAGGAGAGCCCATGCTCTTCAACATGAGAGATGGATGAGGCTGAGAGCTGGGCTGACAGCTGGGCAACAGGGTGTGTGTGTGTGTGTTTGTGTTTGTGTGTGTGTGTGTGTGTGTGTGTGTGTAGAATCTATATGTGGGATGGAGAGAACAAGGAAGGTGGTAAGTCTAAGAAGCATAAGCATAAGCACAAGATGACCCAAGGAATCATGGGGAAAAGAAAATATCAAGTGGCTAATTCAAGATGAGTCCTTAGGCTTACATTTAAGAAATGTTTATTGAGGGCTGGGGATATAGCTTAGTTGATAGAGTGCTTGTCTGGCATGCACAAGGTCCTGGGTTCAATCCCCAACATCACAAAAAAAAAAATTTATTGAAACACTGTACATAAGACTGGACACATACAGGCTAGGCATGGTGGCACATTCCTGTAATCCCAACAGCTCAGGAGGCTGAGGCAGGACGATTGTGAGTTCAAAGCCAGCTTCAGTAAAATTGAGGCTGCTAAGCAACTCAGTGAGACCCTGTCTCTAAATAAAATACAAAATAGGGAGGGGGAAGTGGCTCAGTGGTTGAGTGCCCCTGAGTTCAATCCTCAATATCCCTCACCCCCTGCCCAAAAAAAAAACAAAGGCTGGACACACACACAAAATATCTGAAAGGAAAAGCATGTCTCCATACAGAAGGCAATTCATCATGCATCTTAAATAGAAAAAAAAAATCAGATGATTTTGGGAGAAAAGGGTGAGTATGGTATTAGCGTCAGGGTTAAAGTCACACAGTTCTGGAGCCTGACTGTGGGAACCCTGAGCCAGCACCTGTTAGCTGTGTGGCCTTCTGCAGGGTGCTTACTTTTTCAGGCTTCATTGCCTTCTCTGCACAATGAGGATAATTAGAATGTTTCTTTACAGGACATTTTGAGTTTTAATGGACTCAATACATGCACAAATGCTACATATTATTATGTTCCTACCACTGTATGGACCTATTTGGAGAGAATAAATGTGAGTGTATATATGAGTATGTGTAGGAAACAGAATGTGAGGGTGTTAGCTGTGATAGGATTATTGGTAATTGAAATGTTCTCTTTTATGCTTACCTGAAGGTTCTAATTTTCTGTAATAAAATTATATTACTAGGACATATTTTTAATAAAAACAAAGATAAAACCAAAAAAAGGGGAAGGAAATGGGTATCAGGACTTGGAATGTTGAGCTAGAAAATAGAAGAACCAGAACTGAGACCAGGGGAAATGAGAAGAGAGGGCAGGGGGGAGGGAAAGCAGTCCTGGCTAAGACCCCAGGTGGCCAGTCACCCACACCTGGCTTCTCTGCTCATGAGAAGAGCACTGGCCATAGCAGGAAGGCATAGACAAGAGCTGTCCAACTGGAGAACCAGCTCAGAAACATCCAGCATGTGTTTTGGGTACTGAGGAAAAGCATGTCTCCATACAGAAGGTGATTCATCATGCATCTTAAATAGAAAAAAAAATCAGATGATTTTGGGAGAAAAGTCTGCTTCTATATTGTGGGTTACATTTTTATAAAATTCCTTTTTTTTTTTAGAAGAGTACCTGAAATTTAAAGATTCTTTGAATTTGAATCTAAATTTGAGATATTTAATTCTTTTAAAGGGAAACCTTTTAAAGCTACAGCTTCACTTAGCAATTTCATGTATGTAGTAAAATGTCAGTTGCACAGCTGATTTCCTGCCAAGATAGGAGTAACTCAGAACTTGGAGCAAACTTGACAGCTGATGTTACCAAAGCACAACAGTCTCACTGCATTCGGATCTGTTCAGAAGAACCCCAGAGAGAAGGAGCTGACTTCAACTATTGGAAATGAAGTTATTTTTCAAACAAACAAATATGCAAATTAGAAAACATATGGACACTAAATGCAACATGTATTTTGGTTTGTATTCTGGAATAGAAAGAGGACATGAGTGGAAAACTGGTGAAAGTTAAATAGAGTTTCATTTTGTACCATGGTATGGAAAATATCGACTTTTATGGAAGCCATGTGAATGTTGTATGGGAATTCTCTGCACTATCTGGACAATGTGCCTGTGATTCTAAAATTACCCCAAATTGAGGAAGTTTATTTTAAAACATCTGGAAGGAAATACAACTCTAGTAATATTATCTCGTTTACTGAGTTTCTATTATGTGCTCAGTGTTTTCCTGATACTGTCTCAACTGATCCTGCGATGACACTGTTAGGTGAATACACTCCCACAGGATCTCTCGTATCAGTTCTTCCCTTTCCATGTCCCATCAGTGCCTCTTCTCAAACCATTTCAGATCCCTCTCAGTTGGTCTTCCTGACTCCAGCATCTCCCACAGCTACATGTGCTTCCTAGAAATCATATGAATCCTTGATCTTCTCATTCTCAACTCAAAACTCTGCTCCATCTCCCTACTATGTAAAGAGGGTTTCTCAGCCTCAGTACCTTAACATTCTGTACTTTTCTCTGATGGGGAGTTAGCTGTCCAGTGTACTTGCTGGATGCTGAGTAGCATCCCTGGCTTCTATCCAGCAGTTTGGAAGTATCCCTCCAGTTCCAACAACCAAAAATGTCTCCAGACATTTCCAAACATCTCCTGCTGGGCAAAACCACCCTGGCTGAGAACCACTGGCCTAGAGAATGAAGTCTAAACTCTTCATCCTGGTATCAAAGACTCCTGCTGTTCCAATCTTCTGTTTTGTCCATTTTCCTTTCTTCCCTGTCCCTAGCCCATGCACCCTGGTAGCATTCTTACTCTTTTTTAAGAGTGTAGTTCACTCTCTTCTCTGCTATTGACTCTTTCTGGACTTTGTCTCTCCAACAAGCAAATCATTCTCTATCTTTCCAGGGAGTGGCTGGCATACAAGACACAGTTGCATGAAGGAGGAAAAAGCTTTTTATCTCTCTCTCCACAATCATGGGAGGCAACATTATCTCCTCAGGCATAATTTCTTCTTTTTTTGCTGAGAGCCATAGCCAAGTAGGAATGACATGGCATTTTTGGTTAAGGTGACCCTGCTCATGGATTAGGGTTGCTCCAGGTTTAGGGTGGATCCTGCTGGATTAGGGTGGCTCCAGGTTTAGGGTGGATCCTGCTGGGAATAGGGCGTATCCTGCTGCCTCAGGCTCCCGCTCCTTGAGTTCCCCTGGAGTTCTCGTGGGGTTCTGAGAGAACTGGTACACAGAGCCGGGTAAAGGGAGTGTATTTTCCCAGAACGTGCTGTGTAGAGTGTAGGTGAGAGTTCGGGAATAAAGAGTTGCTGTTTGAATCTACAAGGCTTTGTGGTGGCTTGGTTATTTTGTGCCCAGCCAGGCTGCAGCATTTTTTCTCTCATTGTCTATGTCCATCCATTGGATACTACATGTATAAGACATATTCATAATTTTTTATAACTATCTGTCTCTATCTCTCTACACACCCCCAACCCGGCTACGAGCCTAGACAATATGTATTAATAGTTGCCCAACATTAACTTGGTATTTATCATATTCTAGTTCTGTGCCAAGTAACTTAAAAAATATCATCATTTCCCACAAGCAGCCTCTGCAACAGGCATTATTACCATCCTATTTTATAGATCAGAAATTCAAGTTCAATTAAGCTCAGCTAATTTATTTGCTCAAGGTCACATGTCTAGAAGGTGGCAGAGCTCATCATTTTATAATCTTCATAATTTAAGTTTAGAACCTATATCACAGTTCCATTTCTAAACCAACACCAAGAAATAGTTGTTTTAAACGCCCATTGTACCAACAACAGAGCTCTTTGCAAATGGCGTTCTTTCAACAGAGGTCTATACCTTTAGCTAGGAAACTTAATATCTTCCAAGGAAAGAAAAAAATCATATGCAAAGCCCACTTTTGGGTCTCCCATCTTTTTCACTATCACAGTTGATACAGTTACTCACTATCTTACGTGATGAAGGCTCAATTGCATTTTCTTCTGAAAAAAATAGCATAGGAAATCTCTTCTTTTACACCATGGCTGATTTTATACAGTGCTTGAACCTGGTGTGTGTTTGGCTCCATAGGCTGTGGAACTGAACCCAGTGTATATCAGGAAAACACATCAGACTCAGGAACCTTAGGCTTAATAATGAATTTTCCTAACATTTCTTCTTTGAAGAAACATTAACTAATGTTAATAGATACCTCATTTTATGTCCTGGGCTCTTTTTTTTTTAAAATAACTTATACTCATTAATTACCTTAATCATCATAACAACCCAAGGAGATAGATACAACAATGTCCCCATTTTATTACTGAGGAAACTGAGGTGAATAACATGTCCACATAAGATGACTCCAGAATCTAAATTCCTTTTTTGGAGGGGAGTTACCAGGGATTGAACTCAGGGGCACTCAACCACTGAACTACCTCCCTATCCCTATTTTGTATTTTATTTAGAGACAGGATCTCACTGAATTGCTTAGTGCCTCGCTTTTGCTGAGGTTGGGTTTGAACTTGTGATCCTCCTGCCTCAGCCTCCTAAGTGGCTGGGTATATAGAGCGTACCATTCTTGATAGATCAGGGGTCTCAGGGGTCATATCCAGAGACATCTGTTCCACTGCGTCCAGCCAGAGTCTAAACTCTTAACCAATATTTTCTGTTGCCTTTCAAAAACATGGACTGCTTTGGTGGCTGCTGAGAACCCTGTGATTGTAGCTAGTCAAATACTGATTAAAAGTCTTAGTACTATAGATGCTTTTAAGAACATCCCTGCGCTGGCTGGGTTCCCTGAGCACTTCTCTCTGATTGTTGAGATTGCTGTGGTCACCACCTGAGCCTGTTTTGCTGCCTACAGTGAACTTTTCCAGTGCAGATGGATGTCTTAGCTTCACACCTTCGGTGCTTTCCACAATATCTGACACATAGTAGGTTTGCAATAAAAACTTATTACAGAATTTTGTTAAAGCCATGGGGCCCATCAGTAGAGACCTGTGAAAAAAAATTAGGAAGAATACACGTGACTCTGGAACTTCTTTCAGCAGAGACACTTGGCTCTCTGAAGACTGCTGGGCTAACACAATGACATCATCCACTGCTTTTTGAGTTCTGAAGGTCAGATGGCATTGCTCCTGGTATGCTTCTTTAGACATTCCCAGGAAGGCCCTGAGTCCATCAAGGACAATCTTCAAGTGTCCGATAAATCAAATTACAATGACCCAAGCACGCTCAGTCAGTTGAATCCTTTGAATAGCTAAAGACACTAATACATCTTTTGGAGGGGAGACATTGGATTGTGCAATGGGACAGATAATAAACCCTTCTCAGGTCAGCATGGATGAGAGCAAGAACAGTTTTAAAATTTCGATTAGCTTGGGATAATTCTTCCTAATTTAAAGAAAGAAGAAAGAGCGAATTAATGAAACAGAATTTGAACAGAAACGAGATTTACAAGGAATGGCTCTAAGTACAGATAAGAAAAGAAAAAAAAAACCTGATAAAGTTTCTGCAGTCATTAGGAGGAGGGCTTGATCTTTCTCCATTGCAAGAAAGTCTTTTGAGAGGAGTGTTCTTAGGCTGGACAAGCCTGACACCTAAGGAGCTCTCTCTTCAGTGAACAGAAATATGTTATGAAGGCAGAGAGACAGCTCAGTAAGATGTGCAGCCCTGCAGACCTGGTGCAGATTCTGTGTCCCCTAATTAGCTGGAGGAACTGTGCATCTCAGTTTGTTCTTATATGAAATGAAAAGTAATAATACCTTCCTCAAGGGCACTCAAGAGGATTTGCAATCACATACAGAACGAGCATACTGCTGAGAAGACTGTCAATAAACAGGAGCTGTTATGTTACTATCACATGCCATCCACAGAGTAGTGGATGGGAGGTGGGAAGCCCTCAGCTCTCCCGAGGCAAGACCACTAGTGCTGAGATGCTGTAAATAAGATGCACACATGGATGGGGAATTGGGCCTGTTGGTTGCTCTGACATAGGATCCCTTGATTCTACACCATCTCTGCTAAATTACTTTTTCACCTGTATTTCTTTCTTTTGTTCTTTTCCTTTTGGGTACTGGGGATTGAACTCAGGATCACTCAACCACTGAGCCACATCCCCAGCCCAATTTTATATTTTATTTAGAGACATGGTCTCACTGATTTGCTTAGTGCCTTGCTTTTGCTGAGGCTGGCTTTGAACTCTCGACCCTCCTGTCTCAGCCTCCTGAGCCCCTGGGATTATAGGCTTGCACCATAGCACTGGGCTCAACTGTATTTCTTACTGACCTTCTACGCACACTCTCCTCCACTGAGCATTCAGGCCTTTAGGTCTTTTGACAAACCATTTACCATCCCCCTTCCTAATCAATAACAGAAGTCCTTCTAACACAATTGATTATCCGTCTGCCTGTGTTAATCTATCAAGAATCTACTCCTATCTCCTTCCCTCCCTCCCTCCTTTCCAAATATCTGTATGTTCTTCTTCTAGCTCTTTTCCACAGCTCTCTCTTTGCTTCTCCTGCTCACATCTATCTTCCTGAATTCCCAGAGTGCATTGCTTTCTTGGTGCTTAACATTGATTTTCCTTTATTGTTAGTCAAAGTAACTAGTCAACTGTTGGAAAGTCATAACTCTTATGTTTTTATTAGTGCATTGTATTTACACATAGCATTCAGTTTGCACATAACCATATATGCATGGTATATAATCTGTTCCACTCCAGTCCTTAGAACTCTTTCTCTCCCTTCCTCCTTACCCTGTTCCACTTCGCCTATTCTACTGGTCTTCCTTCTATTTATTTATAGCTTTATTTTAAATTATTGATTTATAGACATACATGAAGGTGGAATTCACATATTCACATATGGACACAGCATAATTTCATTCCACCTATTCTTGTCCCTTCACCCTCTCATTCAATCCCTTTCCTCTATTCCACTGTTCTTCCTTCTATTTTCATAGGATTTCCTCCACCTCCCATTTTTTCCCCACTTATTTTGGACCAGTATCTGCATATGAGACAAAACATTTGCGCTTTGACTTTCTGAGTCTGGCTTATTTCACTTAGCATGGTGTTCTCCAGTTCCATCCATTTAAAAGCAAATACCATAATTTCATTCTTCTTTATGGTGAAGTAAGAATCTGTGCGCATATGTATATATCACATTTTCTTTATTCATTCATCTGTTGATGGGTACCTGGGCTGGTTCCCATAATTTAGCCATTGTGAATTGTGTTGCATAACTCAGTATCTTGTTTAGTCAACTTTGTATGCCTCAAAATACCTAAAATGGGTCATAAAATATCACTGGTAACTTTACATAGTCATAAAATCTTTAGGAACATCCCTATATGATATCATTATTCCCACTTTACAGTTGAAGAATCTGCATCTTTAAGGGGTTAGATCTCTTATCCAAAATTATGTAAAGTGGCAGGGTCAGCAGTGATCACCATGTACCATGCACTTCTGCCATATTGCCCTTTCCTTCTGCGCAAGGAATAGCAAATGGGTCCTAACTTGCATTCCTCTCTACTGTCTTCCACGGGCACTGTAGGAACAAGAGGCAGAAGGTGTGCTACCTACTTTCTTTCCTGGTCTCCACTGCTCAGTAAATGTGGGTTATTTTTCTGGCTGTCTCATGATGGTAGACATCTGTAATCACTGACTGGAAAAGGTGGAGGTGGAGTCTGGATGCTAACTTCTCCCTTGGATTCCTCCCCTTCTGTGACTTCCAGTTCTGCATCACAGAGCAGGCTCATGACCATGACAAAGATGGATAAATAAATGAGTGATCAGATGCGGGGCAAGGAGGCGGAGTTAGATCTAACCTACTTAGATTGACTGGTATCTCCTATAAAGCGAAAATGAAAAATTAGCAAACCAAGTTCAGGCAACCTAACAAGACACTTGAGAGTCTTGCTCATCGTGGGAGGATGTGAGGGCCATTTGGGGGGAGTGAGAGACCTGAGAGCCCACTGCTGCCTGCACCAACATCATTCTATATGTAAATGCAGCCTGCTACTTACAAAGCTCTATTCCTGAGCTCATTAGGTCAGCTCAATCCAGACTCAAGCCTTCAGGAGCCTGCATAATGGTGTGAATCCCTTAAGAGTTGGGGGGAACACCATCTTCTTGAGGGATTAATTTGTAGGTAAAAAGTGGCAGAGAAGAGATTGCAAGGAACTTCTTTCCCTAAGACTTGAAATAGGCACTCCTAATTATTAACCAGGAGACCATATGCTGAAGTACTGTTTAAAGGCAGGGTTTGGACCAGCAATGAATGGCTTCCCTTAGCTGAGAAAAAAATTATTCATATCTTCAAATGAAAGAGTACATGGGGAGATGCAGAGCACTTGAGAGAGCTACTCACTTCCCTCTCTGGGGAGGGAAGCTCCTCCTAGACTCTCCTTCCTGCTTTCCTCCACCAAAGTAGAATAAGGATGGCAGCACTGTCATGTTCTGGTTTCACAGTGGGCCCTGCCATCACCAGGGTGAGTCTGGTGAATTCTATCCTACAGTGTGGACACTCCAAAATTAGACTAATTTTTTCAAGATCCTACTGAAGCTTCCACTATCCATCAGTTTTCATTCTGACAAATCCCAGTCTAAGGTTAACAAAGCCTATGGAGGTCAGCAAAACTCACTCAGCTGCCATGTGGTGGTGTGAACCCACCCTAGATACACCAATGCACAAGACAGTATCCCTGTTTTCAATTAACTCCCTGTTTAGGAGGACAGGTAAGGAGAGAGGGAATTGTAAGAAGTATGCTTGGAGCTATGGCAGGGGAAATCCGAGGCTATCTGAGTTCAAGGGAAGGGCTTCCATCCACCGTTTGGGGAAGTTTGGGGATAGTTCCCGGAAGGATTGTGGAACAAAGAATTGGGGGTTGAATGAGCGTTTCAGACGAAAGAGGATGGCACTCCAGGTGTAGGACAGAATGTGAGCAGACATGACCTTGTGAGTCAGAGTCTTGTATGCAGGACACTTCAAGCCATTCATTGTTAAGGGAGAGACATTTTTAAGGAGCAATGTGGTGAGTGGTGGGGCTGGAGACTGGTAGAGGACAGGTCACAGGTGGGTCTTTCTGACTCATGAGCTAGTGATTGAGGGCTCTGAAGGATTCTATAAAGGGTAGGTAAGCGTTCAGATTCATATTTCATTCCTAGATGCATGGCGGAGGAGGGATTAGAGGCGCTACAGCAGGCAGGAAGAGGGAAGAATGGTCAGTGACAACATCTGGTAAACAGACAAGGACAGCATTAGGTTAGGAATGGACAGGGTATGTCAGTGGGGTGACTGTAAGTGGGCCTTGGGGAAAGGAAGAGGAGGGATTCCAGTTTCCAGGTTGGATGTGCAGGTGGCTCTGAAGATGATACCAATGACAGGAGAAGGGCTGGCACAGGACAGGAGGTGAGTAGAGGGGAGAAGTCTCGAGGGTTGCTGCTCTGAATGTGCAGAGCCTCTGGGCCATTTATCCAGGACTGTCCATCAGATTGACCCTGTCACTCCTGCAGAGTGGTAAGAGCAGTGGCAGTTGGAGCCAATTCAATGAAAACAAAGGAGGAGGCCCCTCAGTGAGGCCAGAGCATCAACAAAAGCCAGGGCCCAGAACACTTGGGAAGCAGGGAACGCTCGGGGTCAAACACAGCAACAGCAAGGTGAGGACCAGGATGCTCACAGAGGCTGGCAACAGGGTGGCCATTAGCAACCATGGCTGGAGACACTCAGGTATCTGGGAAGGTGGAAACCAGGTGACGGTGTGAGGAGCGATTGGAGGTTAATAGGAAAGGGCAGCGTTAAGGTTCGTAAGTGAGAGGAGAAGGAGAGAGAGGGAACAGCAGTTAAAGGGGGCAGATGTTCCAGGGAAGGTTTCGGTTGTTTGTTTAGGATGAGAGCAACCTGAGGAGTTTATAGGCTGAGAGAAAATAGCCAGTAAAGAGGGAAAGGAGTTAAGAACTGAGAGAGGGGCTATTTGGTGGAGTGAATTTAAGAAGGCAACAGAAAAAGGGATTCAGAGTATGGAGGAAGGGAGGCCTCCAAGAGGGATGGGTCTTCTCTTCTGGGCTGTTGCAAAGCAGGTGAAATCTCAAAGAAGCCAATAACCTCAGAGAAGGGCAAAGCAGTGTTTAAAAACAAGTCGGGCAGATGGGAACCCCAGTGCTCACTCTGCCCTGAGTAGCTCCATCAGCCGAGAGAGTTCCTTGAATTTCCAGAGCACTTTGAAACTATGCCCGTGCAGTGGGCACAGTCCCTTCCTGTGGATTATGAGGGGAACTCCCTGGAACCAGGTGTGTGACGTGTTTAGATTGGTCCCGGCACACATCAACTCACTTGTATGGTTCTTGTCCTTGGTACAATCATCACACAGGTTCAACTACAGATCCAAAAAGCCTTTGTGTTTTCTAACCAGCAAACTCAGCCATTGTTACCATGTTCACATGGAAAATATGTTCTGAATTCTACCTAACTTTCTTATAAACTCTTTTGGAACAAGCTTGTTTTCTTAAATAAGAAAGATGTTTCCAATAACACACATATGTAATAATGGGGAGGTATTTTCTTCCTGTTTTTTTTTTTTAAATCCTTGTAGACTTTCTAGCTGTTTCAGTCTTATAAATTGGGTTTTTAATAAACTATCACCCTGCAAAGATTTTGACTGGGCTCCTCTTGAATTTATTTTAAAGCTGATTTTTTTGAAGAGCTTCTAGGACACCTTTTCAAAATGGAAAACATTGGCATGTAGGAGCTCCCTGATGAGATTATTCGTCAAACAGAGCATTTTGTGGGACTAGTCTCACCTCATTCGGCAAAGTCACGCCATCAGAGGTGGATCAGGCTGAATCCAGATTACATCTGCATGAAACTCTCACGTGGGAGCTTTCCATATTTGGTGTCTTTATTCTTTTCTTTTTGCTTCTTCTTTTCTTTCTGTGCCTGCCCTTTTTCTTTCCATTGAAGAGCCAATAAAAATGCAGAGCAGCCGCATTTATGGAAAATAAACAATAAACTCAACAGTCATCACCTCTGGCAAAGTCTGTGGGGTCAAGACAGATGGGCCCACCCTTACAATGACCATTGCTGTGTGCTGGACCTTACAGTGCCTGACTCCAGCCAGGTGCTGGGCTTGCTTTGGGCTCAGAGAGAGCAAAAGACATGGTTCTTACTCTTAAAATATTCTCACATACACTGAGAGAGATTTCTTCAAAGTCCCAAACACTGAGATTTAGAGAGGGATGCATCCAGGGTCTCAGTGCTAATAAGGGTAGTACTTGGAACATGAGCGTAGGATTTCTGAGTCTAAATTCAGCACAGCACTGTTGATCCTTAATAAGAAACACAGACTTTGCAATGAAATTTAGAAATGTTGGCAAGCGTGCTATGAAATCCATTTTCCCAGCTAATACTGTTCTTTCATGTCTTTGCATTCTACTTAGAAATGACCCTGCCTTCATTCCCACTCCCAGATAAGCAATTGGACTTGGTCGTATCGGCTAATTAACTATATATTTTTGTGTCACTGACATCTTAGTTACAGGTCCCAAGCTTTGATTGGAGTAGGGGGTGGGGACAGCAGAGGGGGAGGTTTCTATACAAATCGAGAAAGGATGATGTAGAACAAGACATGCTCTAAGCACGATGTGTTATAGTAATAGAATAGGAGAAAGAGAAGACTCTGAATTGTGTGATCCAGCCCTACCTGGGCTCCCTGCCTTTAGTGTTCTTGCACCAGCCATTTTACAGGTGGGAAAGCCAAGGTCTCATGCACCAGTCTTCCACTCCCTGCATGAGTATGGCCTTGAGAAATGGACTGAGAATGGCACAGAACAATTATTGTAAATTCTGTTTCAACGTGCTCTAGGAATTGAGGGAGGTAAAGCCTTTCTAAAAGAGAAAGGTCCTGGTTGAGGTTGAGCTCGGGGCCCTCCTCCCAGAAGGAAAAGAGTGTGGGGCTAGAAAATGACACACAAGTGTCTGTTCCTAACTTCTCAGGTGACAAAGTCATTGAAAGATGGGAAGCCACCTGGTCACACATTGTTTCAGTCAGCTTTCATCACTCGATCAAAAAGCTTGGCAAGAACAACTTAGAGAAGAAAAACACTACTTGGGGCTCATGATTTCAGAGGTCTCAGTCCCTGGACAGCTGACTCCATTGTGGGCCTGCGATGAGGCAGCACATCATGGCAGAAGGGCCCAGCAGAGGAAAGCAGCTCAGCTTATGGCAGGGGAAGGGGGTCAGGAAGCAAAAGTTGGGAGGAAAGGGCCACGGAAAGAACAACCCTTCCAAGGCAGGCCCCAGTGACCTACCTCCTCCAGCCATGGCCCAGTTGATCCATTTCAAGTAGGATGGGCCAATTAGATTAAGGCTCTCCTAATCTAATCATTTCACCTCTGAATGTTCCTGTATTGATAGGAGCTCTGGGGGGGACATCTCTTACTTAAACAAATATGGAGTCAAAAGTGGGGAGCAACCTCAGGTCAGATCTTTTTTTCTTTCTTTCCAGGACAAGAAATAAACAGGAAAACCAGCAGAGCAAAAACAAATTGACGATGGGGGTTCAAATGCCCGTTCTACTGAAGGAGAAATGTGACCTGGTGGGGAAGAGCTCCGCCTCTTGAGCACTCATTTCTTCCTCTGTGAAACAGCCGCCAGTCTCTGTCCTTCTGATCCTCAGTGGAAGCCTCACTTTCCAAGGAAAGCGCTTTGGATAATACAATTTGAAGTACTAAAAGGATATTGTTGTGGTTCAAGAATGTAGAGCCCATGACAAACCCCGAGAGGAGTGTCAGCTGGGAGTGATGTTAGTGATAAAGGGTGAGGGGGAAAACATGACTTATTCTGGGGGGCCCAGAGGTCTAAGCAGACAAGACTGTGGGTGGAGCTCAAAAGGCTTCAGCTTGGGTGAGGCTGGCCAAAGCCACATTGATGATGCTCTGCTGCAGGGTGACCAGGCATGTGATTCTACAGAGGCCACCTGGTTTTTTTTTCATCCCCACCCTGCCACTATTTGGTGGGATCTAGAGCAGCTCATGAACCACTGGGTTTTTCTTCCTCATCTGTAAGATGGGAAGAGCCAAATCCCCTCAGAGTCATGGTGAGCCTGCATAAATTAACATTTCTGAAGTGTCTCCTGCAAACACATAGCCAATTTTGGAAAGGGGCCTCTGGAAACAGAACATCTGGGTTCAAATTCTTGTTCTGATACTTTCTAGCCATACCATGTCAGACAAGCTAGAGAGTCTCTGTGCCTCAGTTTACCTGTCTGTATCCAGGGAACTTCCTACCTTATAGGGCTGTTGTGAGGTCTGAAATGAGTTAATTCACCTAATGCTTAGTGCCTGTTATACAAAAAGTACTCAGTAAGTGAGAACTTTTACACGATTATATTTATTATAAGTGAGGATTAGTGAATCTACTTTGTGTTTGTACCAGTCTTCAGATATTTTCAGACCTGAATAAAACCTAAAGGGGGAGCAAACCCCCAGTACCCACATAGCAGTTTGGTCTCTAACACTTTGAGTGCATATTATTGCTCTTGAACAAACAGACTCTGTCTCTAAGTTTGGACATCAATGGACTTGAAATACACATTAGGATAATCTCTTAACCATGTCCTATAAATATTCATTGTGGCTTAAACCCTTGTCACAAAGAAGGAGCTCACCAAGAATTCATTGTGCTGCTGAGCCTCTATGGGTTCAGAGCGGCCCAGAGGCTGGAGCTGCGGTCAGGAGGAGGCTGGAGGCCCCAAGTATTCTGCACCTGCTCAGACAACGCCTCTCCCCCATGGGGGGACCAGTACAGTTCACGTTGTTTCCCTGCACCTTGTGCAGGTCCTGGCATGTTTGATGGGCTCCATAATGATCTGAGGACTTGATGAGTGACGCATTTGTCAAATGAATGAATGTGAAACCAAAGTACTACTTGACCTTGGTATGGGAGAGGACAGTCTCACAACCCACATGGCTTGAACTGGGAGGTTTCCTGGTGTTCAATGATGGTCAGAAGGAAAGAAAAGTATGATTCAGGAAGAAGAATGATTTTGGAAGGACAGTAACAGGAGGTGACAGAAGCCCATATTACAAGGTCCCTAGGGATTTTTTTCTAAACTTGGGATCCAAATCAGGTGGATTCTGATACCCAAGATGAGGCAAGCAGAGAAACAGAGGTCCCTGGGGAGAAAGTCACACTTAAAGACAGTTGGAGCAACCCTTTCATTTCACCAGGAACTAATTGGTCCCCAGGGGCAGGATCCAGACAGGGCACAGTGGAAAAATGTGAGGGAAGGATAGGGTGAGAACAGGACTGTACCCTGTCAGGAATGAAGCTGCTCAACAGGATGAGGATTAGGGTAGGTTCTGGCTGAAGTGTAGAACGGGAAGCTGAGTAGCAAGCACTTATTGAATTCCTACTTAGAGCCAAGAATGAAGTGCTATTCACATATTATCTCATTTATTCCATTTTATAGGTGAGGAAAATAATTCTAAGAGAGTAAGCATTTCTCCTGATCCACACAACTTTAAACTGAGGAAGAGAAGATTGGGATTCAAGTTCATTTGATTTCAAAGCCGTAAGAGTTTTCTAGGATCCTTTACACCTCTCAAGCTTGTGTCTGAGGTCATCAAATAGGCAAGAGATTAGGAAGGAAGTTGCAGTTGTGTAGACAGACATCTGGACTAGTGCCCCCCATTCACAGTCACATGACAAATCCTTCATTCCACTTCTTGGTTGTTGAGCCTTTTTCTCTTGGATACTTCCTGGTCTGCCTCTGATGGGTAGTGGACAGGGTTGGCTCTGCAGGGGGCAGGAATCAGGAACTCACAGATGACACCTGGGAACTCTATTGTACAGTCCTAATTTCCATGACTGGTGGGCAGGGGCTGTTCTTATCTTCTGGCTGCTTGATGCATTCTTTACTCTCTCATTCATTTAAAAAAAAAAAAAAGATAAATTTACAGGAAAAAAGAGGAGGAGAAGGTGAAGCGAACTAATTAGAGGTTCTCAGAAACTTACCAAAAATTTACATAAATGGACAAAACTCCTGGCCTCATTACTGTGCCCCGCCATGGGATCACAAGCCTGGCAGAGAACCTGGAGCAGGGTGAAGGAAGCAGAGAACCCAGTGGCTTTGCGTTAGCCATGCAAATAACTCTGTGATCTTATGCAAATTTCTTAACCTCTCTGGGCTTCAGTCAAATACTCTAAAATGCAATTTCTGGAACATAAATGGAAATTAAACTCTTTCAACTTGATGAAGCAGCAGCAGAAAGGCTGAATGATGTTAACAGCACCTTTAAATTGATAATGCCAACCCCACTTCTATGTAGTCCACATCCATGGCTCCGTCTCCTTCCAACCCCATAGTGTGGGTTGGGAGACACAATTTTCAGTCCCATTTTACAGACTGGGAAATCAAGTTTCTGAGAAAGAACACATTGAGTTTCAGGTGAAACAGTTGCAAAAAGAAGTGAAACTGGATAATAAAGAATTGATGTCATGGGATGTAGAAAATGCATAGAAGGCCAGATGGAGATGAAGCTTGACTCATTCAATTAATGTGATAAGGCTGTAAAATATTACTGTGTGGTAGAAATGAAGAAACAGTGTTGTGGAGAGGTTCAGAAACCAGCACAAGACCAGAATACTGGGGCTGAGCTATAAGCTCAAGACTGTCCAACCCCGAAACCCCTCAAAGTCTGTTTATTCCCCTGCTCCAGGCTGAAGATTTTAAGTTGTACTTAAATTTAACAAGTTATTATTGAATTCTTTCATGTTTCAAGTGCTGATCTAGACACCAGGGAATAACAAGGATCTGAGTCCCCTCTCTCTTGAAGTTTCTATTCCGATCATTAATAAACAAGGAAGGAAAACTATTGTATATTCGGTAGGATAATGGCTTTAATTATGTCCCTCCAAAAGAGAGGTTCATGTTTTAACCCCCAGTACCTCAGAATGTGACCTTCTTTGGACATAGGGCTATTGCAGATGTAATGACTTAAATTTAGATAAGATTGTACTGGAGGAAATAGGTCTTTAATTCCACATGACCGTCATCGTCATCCTTACAGGAAGGGGACAGATATGCAGGAGTAAGAGAGTCATATGAAGACAGGTAGAAAATGGAGTGATGTTTACCAGCAACAGTTCACCAAGACTTGCTGTCCAACACTAGAGGTAGGAAGAGGCAAGGAAGGATTCTCCCTTAGAGGCTCCAGAGGGACCTGTCCACACCTTGCTATCAAATCTCAGGCTTCCAAAACTGTTAGACAATAAATTTCTCTTGTTTTAAGGCTCTCAATTTGTGGTACTTGGCTCCAGTAGCTGTAATGCAGGTGGTGGTATATGTTGTTCAGAACAATGACATAAACAATAAAATTTTTAAAGGTCTAGAAAACCGATCCCATTTTCTTGAGACAGGGTGAAGATTGCCAGAGACACTCAAACTTGGTTGCTTTCTAGCTCCATGTAAGCAACACGTGCCCCCTGCCTTCTCCTGCACGTTTTTCTTGCAGGTTCTCTTCCCACCCTTCAGGCTCACAGACGATGGCTGCTTCCCAGCTCACCTCTACGCGAACTTGACTTGAAAGGGTTTACTAAGCAAATTAATAATGTAAACGAGATTGCAGCTGGTGACTTCCGTGCAGGAGCAGTGTGAAGGCCTACTGCACAATAATTGTTTGCATACAAATGGATGCTTCAGCTGAAAATGACTGTAATGCTCAGGGAAGCAGGCCATCAGCGCTGCTGATGGGGACACTGTGGTACCCGTTCTGATCATTTTTGCTATTACACGAATCATAGCAAATCTGCAAAGAGCTTTGTAACTTCTACTGTGTTTTTCTCACTCTGTTTTTCATTTCCTCTTTGCTACAACACAGGGAGATGGGTGGTGGCAAGACTGTCATTTTATGGGTGAAGAAACGGAAGTTCTGAGACGTGAGGAAACTAGTTGGAGATGCCAATGTGGGACCGTGAACCCAGAGCTTCTGCCCCTAGATTTACTGTCTGTTTGGAAGTATCATAAAACTCAAAACAAAATAAGGCTTTTGAAAATTCAGTTTGGAGGCTGGGGATGGGGCTCAGTGGTAGAGCACTTGTCTAGGATGCTCAAGGCCCTGGGTTTGATCCCCAATACTGCAAATAAATCAATATAAATAGAAAATAAAAAGTAAACTATCATCATCTCTTTGAAAAAGTAAAAAAAAAAAATAATTAAAATTCAGTTGTTTACAAGCCTTTTAATAATTTTTAAAGTTTGATTGCTGGACACTAAGAAAACACTCTAACACTTCATTTTCAGTCTAATGTAAGTATTGTTATTCCCATAAAGGAACAAGGCTCGGTGAAGTCATATAACTTTTTATGATCCACGTGGCAGATAATGAGAGCCACTGAAAGCCAAAAGCCAAATCTCAGCTTTCATCCACCCATCTCTTCATTTGCTCTAATGGGGAGAGGCCATGCTAAAACCCCAGATTCTGTACTCCACAAAATCTGCCATATCTGAATTTCTGTGGATTCTGGATTGTGCGGTTTAGTACATTTCCTGATTATCCTGATGTCACTATTCTTTTGGCAATGCCATTTCTTCAATTCAGATTAGGGTGCCTTGACTTCCCTTTCCTCAAGTTCCAAGATGTGACAGCAAAAATGTCCCCCAAATTGCAGGCAAACTACACACCAGCTGGCCCAGATGCCAATGCTTCTCCTCACGAAGGGTTTCACCCCATGAAGGGTGTCCCCGGCCGGGTTCAGCAGAGATGCCACCTGCCACCACCATCACCATCCTCAGGCAGCGGGGGGACGAAGCTGCCTACCGGTGAGAGGAGAAAGTCCTTTGGGACCCCATTCTGGCACTCTCATTTATCATGCAAATGAAAGAAGTTAAATTAGGTCATGTCAGGGTCTTGCAAATCAAAATCATGCCAGAGGGTTCTTGTGGGGCCCCAGCAGGGCTGTGCTGAGGGACCTTCAGAGGCTTCTATTTTGGAATTTCTTACCCAATCCAGGGGCTCCTGGTGTCAGGCTTCCCCACTGCTTGGTTGGGACCTGTCCTGATGATTCAGAGCCAGACATTGGCTTCCAGCTGTACTGAATCTGGACAGGGAGGACCAGGTGCTGCTGCTTTTTTAAGTTCAAAGGAAAAAACCATGAGGACTCGTGAGTCAGAGTCCTGCCTGAATTGGATCTAATCCCAGACAGGGCACTCTCCCTGGATGGACACTTACCTTCATAAAGCTTTATTTTCCAGGATCTCACCTGGGCCTGGGCTGTGTAGTTTAGAAGCCAGGAGACATCAGATAAATCCCTTAACCTCTCATAGTCTCAGCTCATCCACGGAGCCCTCTCACTGCGCCTGCGCCTGACATTTGCGGGCACATGTCATCTACACATGCTTCAGTAAGTCAATTCCTCATGATTGCCAATGGGAGGATGCATTACGGGCATCGATGGAAAAGCCAAAGGTTGACTTATAATACTTAATTTATTAACTTAGTGATACATTCATTGGCTGCACATGCATTTGCTTTTGCTAGGAGGGTTGGTATGGATTTATTTGCATCTGTCCTTCTTTCCCCTGAGCCTGGGCCTGCATTTCTGACTGCCTTCCTAATCCTTTGGAGCGAGGCAGTCAAGCCCTTCGCACACAGTCAGCATTTGCTGTCTGCTACTGAATCACTGCCCGAATAAATGAATAATTTGCCATGGAAGGAGTTGGTCCTCATTCAAAGCTCCAGCTTCTTTGATGGATGGGACTTGCTGGAATAAAGAAAAACTCAGAACTCCCAAGGGCCAGGTGGTTAGCTCTGGTCACCATCGTGTACAAAGATCCTGCTCTAGTTTTAGAAACGACCTTGAGGCTGGCCCTACCTGACACCTGTGAGCCAGTACACCTGCTCCCCCACATCAATAAGGAATAACCAAGTGTTTGATAGATCCAAGCAAGCCCGTGACAGAGAGAGCTAAATTTAAAGGGCTTGTTTTATTTTTAGCATTTTTTTTTCTCTTTGCCTTATCCATAATAATGAAGGTTCCCTAAATCTTGGTTTCTTTGTTCTGTGGTAGGAAGATAAAAAGGCTTTGAAGACAAACTCACCAGAGTTCAAATCTTACCCTTTCACTTATTGGCCTTCAGACCCTGGGGGGTGGGGTGGGCAACAGCACTTCCGGATCCCCCTGTAAATCAGGGGGCATAACAATATCCAGTCCTGAGGACTGCTGTGAGGGTTAACTGAGGGGAAACCATGAAAGCACTTTGTAAACTATGACTCTATGTGGATCTAATTAACGTGACTATTTTTATTCCCCGAGTGATCTCTATTTTCCTCTCTTCTTAGTAATTACAGATTCTTGGGTGGAGAGGGGAGCAGGTTCATGAGCTTCCTTGACAGACTCAACAGGGAGAGCCTGTCAAATTCAGCATCCCTGGGGTCACTCCAGATCTTCCAAGGGGGAAGGTGTGGAGAGCAGGAACTCAGGGTTGATGTGGAGCCAGGCCTGAGGGTACCCATCTAGTCACATAGCAGGGGCCACCTCTGCAGCACTCTGGTGGTGTCATGTTTGATCCCATTTCTTTGAGGAAGTGTGAAAAGAGTGCATGTGGATAAGGGGGAAAACGTAAAGATTTCTGGCACCCACAGTCCCCTGAGGACAATACAGCCTGACTTGCAGGGCCACTTGGAAGTGCCAGGGCTGGCTACTGAACTGTGAGAGGGAAATCATGGGAAAGAGCTGCCATTGTGGTTTCTGGGGTAGAAAGGGCAGGGCAGGGCAAGCAGGCTTGGGATTGGCTGGTTTCAGAAACTTCAGCATGCTCTGGGGCACAAGGACTGTCCTTAGTTTCTACTACCTGGCCTGGGGTGACTAGGCAGATGGGTAGTGGCCTAGAGTGTCAGAACCCAGGAATAAAGTGGATGGGGATCTGGACTTCATTGGCTTTTCAGAAAAGGAATTGACCAACCTCTGGCCAGAGTCTCACAACTGGGGCAGGACCTGACACCTTCTGCTTGTATCTCTCCAGAGAGGGAGAAAGTACCGTCTCCCCAATAGCTCCACCCATCTCTGGCCACCTGATGGTAAGAACCTGCTTCCTGACCCCCACCTAATTCCTGTCCTCCTGCAGCTTCTACTCCTTGCTCCTGGTTTTCCTTGGAAGACACATAAGCCCTACCCTTCTTCCACACAATGCCAACCCTTCCAACTGCTAAAGCCACAGTCTTCTGTCCTTGGATTTTCCAGTTGGTCTGTATTTGACAAGTTCAGACCCTCTCTCTTTCTTTTACCTCTGTCTCAACTTCCTGGTCTGAGCAAGGAGAGGCAGTGGACTGAAAAGATGTTAAGACCACACAGGGACTTAGCCATAGAGCTTGGACCAACGATCATTAACTACGGCTTCTAGTCACCGAGCACCAATCATCCACCAAGCGTCACAGTGGTGCTCCACAGCCTGCTCATCCACCCAACAATAAACCCCATTTACACATGGGTTCATTGAGGTCCAGAGTGGTAAAGAGATTAGTCCAAGGTCACTAGACTCATACCCTAAGAGCTGGAACAAGGACACAGGGCCTCTGGCTGAGTTCAGAAAAGGGCACTTTGCATTTCTTGACCTAGTCACATTAGGCACTGAATGGACATGACTGGGAAAACTGCATTCTGAGCCAAAGCAAAAGAGATGTCTACCAACGTGTGGGTGCCCTCTTTGGACCTCTGCAGAGATGCCACAGACTCAAATAGCTGCTGGTTACATCTGCAGGGCTGGTGGAACTCCTTGTTGAACATGAAGTCATATTTTTGTCGCTTTAAGAAATCAAGACAATTTCTGCACTTGACAAAGGTAAAATCTTTTAAAACTTTGGAGGATTGGGAAAAGGAATCAAAAAGACATTAATAGAATGACATATTTTTAGTGAAACACTTCAGAGAAAACTCTAGGGAAACAAAAAATAAAATGAACGACCTAAATATGGTTCTTCTTCTTCTTCTTTTTTTTAAATACTATGATCTTCAAAGGAGTGGGCTGTGCTGGATATTTGAGTGCCCCAAATCTGTAAAGGATTTGAATACAATGGAAAGCGTTTTTGGATGGAGTCTCTGCTTCAGTCTGGTACACTGTGCCTGCTTGAATGTGAAGTTGCCTACTTCTGAGCTGAGTGACTGTGGGTCACTTCTGACGGAGCAACCTTTCTGGGTCTCAGTGTCATGATCTGTAAAATAAGGTGTTGGTGCTGACATCACAGGATGTGGCATTCGTAAGAATTTGATTCATGTTGAATTTATATTAAACATTTAACATCATATAGCTAATGTAATCTATTAAAGCTGTATTTAATATCTGTATTACTTTGATATTTACTCAAATGAATGGAAAGCATGATATGTGACAAGAATGTCCTGAAAGAAAATAGAAAGGTTTTCCTTTAATTTATTCACAGGGCTTGTATTTGCAAATTGGACAAATGATTTAGTTAGGAAGATTCCTAAAGTGTCTTTCACTACTTTTTGCCAAGTTCCCAAGAAACAGGCTGGCTTAGACGGGGCTGCTATCATGAAATACTGTGGACTAGGGGGCTCAAGCAGGAACTTCTCTCATAGTTTTGGTGGCTGAGGCACCTAAGATCAAGATGACCACAGATCTGGCTCCCAGTGTGGAGATGACCAGGCCAGTGTATCCTCACATGGCACAGAGCAAGCAAACTCTGGATTCCTGGGAATTAGGGCTTTCAATATATGAATTTCAAAAATGGGGAGAAACACATATATGTAGACATCAAGTCCACAAATGACTGTGAATATTGAGTGGACATGAGCCTCCTCCTCCAGGGTGCTGGTGTGGGAGGCTGTCTGGGATGCCAAGAGACCTGGACCCTACTTGTGTCTCCACTACAGGGGAGGTGTCACGCCAACAGTCATGACAGTCTCTGTCTTCTTTATTAACAGGTCGCTGACTTTGTTTAGGTCACTGCTGGCCATTTGTAGGTGGGAGCTGGGCTCAGGCCCACAGTGTGAGTCTTGATGGGTCAAAATTAACTAGGGCAGTCTCACTCCCATTTGGAGTAATTAGTTTAGCTGTGGGCCTCGTACCAATTCTGGCCACTGACGCAAGAGAGGTGCTCCAGGAAAAGGTCGCCCCTGATGAAAATCCCTTTTTACTCCCTGCATGCTGGAAAGTGAGGATATGATAGTGAAGGAAGGCAGCCTTCTCGTAATCAGTAGCGAAAATACCCACAAAATCGGAGAAGTGAAGGCAGAACACAGAAGTCACTGAGCGGTTGAATTAAGAGGCCTGGAACTGCCTACCAGGTCATTCTAGTTATGTGATGGGATAAGCACTAACATTTTCAGCTACTTTTATCCAGACCATCTGTTAGAGCAGTCAAAGGCATCCTGAGGGATACAAACCAAATTCACTCGGGGACTCCAGACACTTGTTCTCTGTGGGCCTCAGTTTCCTCTTGTATTGCACATTAGGGTTGGATTCCGTTTGGGTTGGCACATCAGGAAACTCGGGGTCAGATTCAGCTTAGCACTTGTGTTTAGGTTACCCCACCAATTAACCAAATCAATCATACTGGAAAAATGGAAAATGTGACTCTAGGATTTTCTAAATATTTTCTAACTTCCCTGATGAGCTTCCAGTCCCATGAGAGAGTGGAGAAAAACTGAATCTTGACAGCCCCATCTCCATCTCTTCTGGTATGAAGAATGTCTTGGATATCTTGGGTCTTCTTTGTAAAGGCTCATGGTCAAGGGTTAAAGTCTGGCCCTTACCTGCCCTCATGGCCTTTGGGCAAGCTGTTTTCTTTTACTTGTCCATCTGTTGTAGAATCTCAGAGCTGATTGTGGCCCTTCATCCTTACAGTGTCTGAAAAGACATAGCACATCTTCCTGGGCTTTGGGAATACTGTGCTATTTATGTAGCTGAAATATTTAGAGCTAAAGGAAGTTCTTGAACTTTGTAACCACAATACCATGTCCCTTCCTGGACAGACCTCATGGAAGCAAATCTATTACTCCAAGCTATTGTCCCAAATACTTCTATACACACATGTATTATGTCCTCTTCTGGGACAATGTGCCAAGCTACATACAGAATTCTCTTAAGAGCCTTATAATCTTTCTCTCAGGCAGCATCCGGAGGAGTAGGTTTCAGGTTATGTGTTCCTAAATCCCCTCATACTTGTCTGGATATTTCCATCACTGATTCCCCAACTCAGTATCAAGATGCAGCCACAAGCTGGAGAGGAATTAGAATCCTGTCATCTCATTTCCTTATCTACTTCCCCACTCTGTTTTCTCTTTCACATTCTTCTAGTACAAAGGGCCCAATTCTGTTTTCCTTTCCCTATGTGGAAGAGATTTCCTCCACATCAAATCCTTCCTTAGTAGGACTCATGTTTCAATGGCAGACAGGCAAAGCAACCCTTAAACCAAAGAAGTAACATAAATTGGGAGATTTGTGCAAATTACAACATTGTGCTCTATTTAATTTTTAATTTGCTGCTAATATTTTTGAAACACTCATAATATTCTCTCTATAAATCTAGCTCTTATTTTTCTTGAAAATTAGCAGCTCTGGCAACATTGAACTTGTATTTTTTCATGGCACAATAATTAGTTCCAGCCGAATTGAGTCTTCCTCCCTTGAATTGTGCATGAAGTGCCTGGTTGTGCATAGACTTGGGCATTCCCCCCCTTGTCTTGGTCCATGAAATCATCTTGTTCACACATCTAGGCTCTCTCTCTAGCCCCGTGGCCACTTACATCTCTAAGATCCATTCCACATACAAAGTTTTGAGACTCTATGACCAACATTTTCCTCCAACACCCAGCATCTAAGCAGAGCCAGGGAACATGACATGTCCCCCTGGGCATAATCATGATCAGCATGTGAGCACAGAGAAAGTTACACATCAGCATATAATCTCGTTAAGTGTGTACACCCTGCACTCATTTTAAAATAAGAAGAAAGGTTCGTCAAACCCTCCAAGAGCTTTTCATCAGTTCAGGGCTATTCTTTGAATCAGCTGTCAGGACATGGGCAGCTTACTTGGTTCACCTGGGCTTTACTTCCTCCACGTGGAATGAAAAGGTATGAAAATTCTTGTGCACCATAGTCCCACGAGTTCAGAGCAACAACCATGAATCCTAACATCAGGAGAGCTGATTCAAGGAATGCAAGACAGCCCTCACATTTAGGCTGTTGCTGATCTAGTCGGCGAAGCAAAGCAAAATAATAGAAAACAATATCCCAGAGGAATGAGATTCCAGGGCCTCGATGCCCCATACCATGGGATCTTAGAGTGGGAAGGAGACTTAGCACCTCTTTTGTCCCATCTTCAGCTGGCTGCCTTCTCTTCCTCCCTTAAAACACAATTCTGCCCACCCCTCTCTCTCCTAAGGCCCTCAAGGCTAGGGGAAGCTAGAGCTGTCCATGTGTGTTCCCAAAACTCTGCCCTGTTTGCATCTGTTTTGGCTCCCCTGTTGACTAGGGAATGTGACGCCCGTGTCTTCCCCCTCCCCTGCTTTTCCAGGGTCCTCTACCCTTTGTTTTAAACAACATTCCTTGAGAGAACAAGGCCAGCACTCCATTCTATGTGATCCTGATGAGATGGCTGATAAAACTTTTCATCACTCATAACCTTTTTCTGGTGCGCAAAAAAAAACAAAAAAAAAAATGTAGACAAGATACTTTCTCAAGGAAGTATGAATCTTAGAGGGAGTGACACAAGAATATCAAAAGGGTTCCACCCAGTGGCTTGGGAGGCTGAAGCAAGAGGATCGTGAGTTCAAAGCCAGCCTCAGCACTGTAGTGAGGCCTTAAGAAATTCAGTGAGACACTGTCTCTTAATAAAATATAAAGAAAGGCTGGGGATGTGGCTCAGTGGTTAAGCACTCCTGGGTTTAATCTCCAGTACCCAAAATAAATAGATAAATAGATAGATAATAAAATAAAAGGAATTTGAACTGAGTATCTGAATCATTCTCCCGGCAGTCTATTCGTTTCTAGTTCTGTGATGAAATGAACTGTCTTTGTTTCTCTCCTCCTTTGGAAGGTCAATCCTTTCTCAACTCTCCCAACTCCTGGATAACTTCCTCTTCTTTCTTTCTTTCTTTCTTAAGTTAGATGGAGTCATTTCTCTTCTGCTTACAACCAAGAATCCTAGTTATGATCAAATCTTCTTTGGCTTGGTATGTATCACAGAAGACTTTTTAAGTGAATAAACTCCCTACCAATGCTGGTATCCACTCTGCAGCATTCCTAACAGAGAGCCACCTCTTTGTACTAGGACTCAGCCAACCACAGAGAACTCTGTATCTCACTGGACAGTTCAGGCCATTTGGAAAATTGTCCCAAATGTATTTTATCATACAGTCTCAGTCATTAGAAAGTTCTTCCTAAATGAGTTAAAACCTTACTCACATTAACTTCCCCCCAACTATTTCTTATTCTTTGCTGGGTCCATGAGAATTCTTCCATCAGATAATTTCAGAGTCAGGGCTAGCAACATCTACAGAGTTTCAGGGCTTGTGAAGAGGTCTCTAAGGGATAATAATATCTCACATTTGAAAGGCAAATAACACCTAGAGGGTTTTCAAAGCTCTTTCCCAACCATTAGGTAATTTATTCTCACAAAAAAATCTCTAAAACACAGATTGCTGTGGGATTACTAGTCTCCATTTTGCATATCAGGAGACTATCCCAGGAAGATTGTATAATTTCTTTTCCAGGTCACATAACTAATAAAGGGCAGAGTTGAGACACACCACCTGATCTTTATGGCTTAATTCTTCCCTTCCTCAGTTCTGCCACGAGTCCCTTACCACAAGATTATAATAGTCATCTCAATGATGGAGATATGATTTTCGAGGGAGTTCCTATCTCAGTTACTCTGCTGCTGGTCAGCTTGAAATTTTTGCTCTCATCCTTCTAGTATACGAGAGAGAAGGTGGCTTCTATTGCAGCATTGAGGAAACTGAGACTCAGCGCAGTGGAGAGACTTGCCCAAGGTCACTAACGCTGACACCTTAAAGAACCCAGTTAAAGAACCCAGTTAAAGGACTCAGACATCATACACGCTAGGAGGAGGATCCTGCTTGTGCAAGCAGCCTGTCCCTGTACCAGAGAAGCCATCATCCTGTTCAGTTCCCATTCCTTCCCTACCATTTGTTTTTAGCCCCGAGACCTCAGCAAGATCAACAGCATCCCTTACTCCCACTTCCTGTGACTCTTGGGTTAGTTTGTTTTTTCCTCTCCTAGTTCCAAGTCTTCCTCTACCCCTGTCTCCACATTATTACATTGCCCATTCCACAATTTTGCTGCTATATTTTGTTGCTGAGTGACTTCAGCGGGAAGAGGGGAGACTGGCTAGAAACACGGGAGGCATTTGGGTCATTTTTGTTTCTCCATCTGTGGGCACCATCCAGTTAACACGGAATGTGCATCCCACAGCTGTGGGAAGTCCAACAAGAAGCATCTGCCTTCTCTGGCTCTGCTTCAGCCCTTGGCCCCTCCCTACAGAGGAATGGTGTTTTCTTAAAGTTCATCTGCAATGTTCTGTTCTCAGCACTGATGACGCTATAAAATTATGGTAAAGTTAATTATTGGGAAATTAAAATGGAAGTGCTATCTAAATTCTTAGGACATCCACATTACTATCAAATGAGTTTATTGTGATTAAAATGATTAATGACATTCCAGTAAATACTAGAGAATTAAAATCATGAATACAAAGAAGATGAAAGTCTTGTCATCACTGAGGTACATCAAGGAAAAAGTGAATGCTTTCCTTATCTGCTTACATTAGGAAAAGAGACTCAGAGCAAATAAAGAAAATCATTTGAATCTTGGCAAATACCAAAATCTGGGGGCTCATTTTCTCATTTAGGTAACATTTGGAAGCAACAGATATTGTACAAGAGAAAAACAATAACTCACATGTGATTTAAACCAAATAGATATACCAATGGAATCAAACTGAACAGCCAATACTAGTTCAAAGCTTATTATAACACTTTTTAGAATATAATAAGTTGGGATTTTAAAACTGGGGAAAAGGGTAGATTATTAAATGATGACAATTAATTCATTGATGGAGAGAAGATAACCACCTTCCACCTTATCCCCAAATAGAATCCAGAACAAAATAACTAGATAAAAATATATGTGTTTATTTCTATATAGTGTCATGAAAAGCAAGACATTAGAAGGTATAGTTATAAAAAAAGAAATTGATAGATTTATTAAAATATGATTTAAACTAAACCAAAAGATAACTAATGAACTGGTAAGAATACCTAAAATACACTTGAAAGATAAACATCTAAATGATGAACATATTTTGGTACATTTAAGATACAAAGGATGTCTTTGGTATACAAAGATCCGATAGCAATAAAGAAAACCTAAGCTCTCTGATTCAAAAGTGAATGAAAGATTTGAAGGAAGAAATTCAGGTAGTCAACTGAGAAGTCAAACATTTCCTTCTCAGAAGGGAAAAATTAATAACAAGTAAAAATAACAACTTACCAATTTGGCAATGATTTTAAAAGCCTTATAGTAAAGAGTGCTGTAAGGATAGGGGGAGATAGATGGACCCCCTTATATTCTTCTGGAAGAACAAGAGTTGGCACAAATTTATAGAAGGCAATTTGGAGAAAAGATACTTTATATACCACATTGGTTGGCTAGGGCTAACAAAATACCCTAGACTGGATGAGAACTAAGATCGATTGACTTTTCTCAGAGTTCTAGAAGCCGGAGTCTCAAGATCCGGGTGTTATCAGGATTGTTCTGAGGTCTCTCTCCTTGGCCTACAGATGGCTTCCTCTAGCTGTCTCTCTGAGTGGTCTTTCCTGTCACTCACTTCCCTGGTGTCTCTTCCTTCTCTCATAGTAGCACCAGTCATTTTGGATTAGGGCCTTATATTGGTCATCTTTCTGTCACTAAATAACTGACACAGGCTACTTCAAAAGAAAAGGAGGCATATTAGCTCCATTTTTGAAGTTTTCAAATCCAAGATCAAGTGACCTTATTTTTTTGACCTCTGGTAAGGAATGGACGGCAGCACATCATGGCGTACGTGTCAGAGAGGAAGTCAGATCTTGAGCCAGGAAGCAGAGAGAGAGTCCTACAATCCCTCTGAGGGCTTGCCCTCCACGACTTAAGAAACTTTCACTGAGTCCCACCTCTTAAAGTTACATACCACCTTCCAAAAGCACCACCCTGGGGAGCAAACCTCCAATCACAATGGACTCTTAGGGGACCACATGACTTCATTTAATTATAATCACCTCTTTAAAGTTCTGTCTCCAAATGTAGTGACATGGGGGTTAGGTGTCTAACATACGAATTTGGAGGTGAAGGGGACAGAGTTTAGTCTAAACATAAATAAACATACACATGGAGTATTACTCAGCACTAAAAAATGACAAAATCATGGAATTTGCAGGGAAATGGATGGCATTAGAGCAGATTATGCTAAGTGAAGCTAGCCAATCCCTAAAAAACAAATGCCAAATGTCTTCTTTGATATAAGGAGAGCAACTAAAAACAGAGCAGGGAGGAAGAGCATGAGAAAAAGATTAACATTAAACAGGGATGAGAGGTGGGTGGGAAAGGGAGAGAGAAGGGAAATTGCATGGAAATGGAAGGAGACCCTCATTGTTATACAAAATTACATATAAGAGGATGTGAGGGGAAAGGGAAAAAAATCAAGGGAGAGAAATGAATTACAGTAGATGGGGTAGAGAGAGAAGATGGGAGGGGATGGGAGGGGAGGGGGGATAGTAGAGGATAGGAAAGATAGCAGAATACAACAGTCACTAGTATGGCAATATGTAAAAACGTGGATGTGTAACCGATGTGATTCTGCAATCTGTATACGTGGTAAAAATGGGAGTTCATAACCCACTTGAATCAAATGTATGAAATATGATATGTCAAGAGCTTTGTAATGTTTTGAACAACCAATTAAAAAAACTTTAAAAAAATAAATAAACAGTAAAAAAAATAAAATAAACATACACACACATACACATATACACACACACACACAGATATTCTTACCCTTAAGCATACAATTCTACTTCTAGAATATTATCCTAAAGAGAAAAGAACAAACAGACAAAATTTTACACACCTCTCATCCTATATTCTATTTTCTAACCTTCTTTTTCCTTTTAGGCAAAATTGGTGACAGACTACTAATCAGATTGTTTTAAAGCAGAGTCCAAGAATTTATTTATTTTTAATTAAACTTCTTAAGTGCTTCTGATAAAGGTGAGGATAAAGTCACTTTTGAAAGACGATGAAAATTGTCATACATGGTTGTCTAACCTGCTACTATAGTGCCACTGCCCTAAACCCAGTGGAATCCCGCTAAAGGGCCGCCCTCCTAACACTGAGCACCTGGGCTATTGAGTCAGACAGATCCAGCTGGAATTCACCTGGTTGCTTATGGACTCTGTGACCTTGAGGAAATCCTTTACCTTCTCAGAGCCTCAGTCTCCACTGTTTGTATGATATAAAATATAATATCTAACTTGCACAGTGGTCTAAAGATTAGAGATAATTTAAGAAATGTGGTGGCTGGAACGTGTTAAATATCCAGGAAACTCATTATTATCATCGTTAACATCAACACTCACAGAGTGAGGGATCATCCGATTTAAAAAGGCAACACTGAGACATAGCCATATCCATATCAAAGTTATTTCAAGAAGCTGAAGTTCTGGGTGGGGGGCAGTCTTTGCAGAAGAAATGGTATAGGTTTTAGAGACCAATAGATCTGGATTCAAATCCTGACTCTACCAAATGACATGGTGGATAAATTCAGGCAAGTGTGTTCTTTCTGCCCTCAGTTTCTACATCTGTGAAGTGGATGGAGTAGAACTTCACTTCACCGTGGTACTCTCAGGCATACCTACATAAGATAACCCACATACAATGTATTATGCAGCGTCTACACATGGTACAAGATTATCAAGTACAATCTATTTGTTTGTCAATGCCAGTGCACATCTGCCTCAGACAGGTGTGCAAATGTTGGCAGCGTCAGAGGCTGTGGAGAAATCTTCTAGAGCAAAACCTCTGATGAGTGGGTGTAGTGGAGTCTTTCATTCTTTAGAGACTCACGGGAAGGCTGGGAACTAATATGTTATTTCATCTGTTACCTTTACACTGAAGGATCCCTGGCTACAAATACATTCTGTGATGTTTTTCTCAGATAAGTTACAAATATGCCCCGACTTGCCTTGAAAGGATTTCTGCAATCTAATAGGCTGGGGTGTCAGTCCTGATAGTGTGAAATCCCTTTAGCAGAAAGTCGGGGACTGTCAGTGGGGCTGGGTCTTTTCCTGAGTGCCGGCCCTTAAAGAGGCAGATAAGGGTGGATTTCCAAATAGGAACATCTGGAAATGGAATGAAGGCTCCGAGGAGAAGGAGCACTCATTTTTCAAGTCTGCCTTAGGCCATGCGTTCCAAGGAAGGCTTTTCTGAGAACAGGAACCATGGATTGGAGGCATAACTCCTAGGATTTTAACAAATGAAGCCCCTGGGTCTGCTTCAGGAGCACCCTGGGTCTCTTTGCTCCTCAGGAAATTTGCGGCAAGATGGAAAGGCCAGCCAGAAAGGTAGCTGCCTGGAGTGTGAAGCACAGAAAATGCAAAGCTTCACTGAAAAAAAAAATTGGAAATATTATTCCAATTAACACAGATGTCACATGGGATTCTTTAGGTGACTGATGAAATTTAAATTGGTTGTCATAGTAGTAGGGAGTTTTCAGGTCAGAGACAATAGAAAACCAGGTTGAACTACTTTTTTAAGAATGTCAAAAAATACACAAAATATAAAATGTACTGTCTAGGTTAGCTTGGGATGTCATAACAAAATACCAGAGAATGAGTGGCTTAAACTGCACAGATTTATTTTCTGGCAGTTCTAGATGCAAGAAGTCTAAGGTCAAGGTGTCAGCATTGCTGGCTTCAGGTTAGCATTTTAATGTCTGCTTTTTTTTATATATATATATATAGGGGATGGAACCTAGGGCCTCACACATGATGCTCTACCACTGAGCTGCATCCCCAGCCTCTTTTTATTTTGAGACAGGGTCTTGCTAGGTTTTGTTAGGTTTGCTGAGGCTGGCCTCTCCTCCCCACGACTCAGCCTCCGGGGTAGTTGGGATCATAGGCATGCACCACCATGCCAGCAATGGTGTCTGGCCTTTCACAGTGACTTCTTCCTGTGTCCTCTCATGGCCTCTCCTCTGTGCATGCCAGGAGCCAGTACTCGCCAGCTTTCCCTTTTGTTGTAAGGATATTGGTTACTTTGGCTCAGGGCCCAACCCTTATGACCTCATTCAACCATAATTACCACCTTAGGGGGTCTGCTCCAAATATAGGCATATCTGAGGGTTGGAGCTTCAACATATGAATTTTGGAGGGAAACATTATGTCCATAACACCATCTTTATCATTTTTAAAGTGCCCAGTTAGATGACATTAAGTACTTTCACAATGTTGGATAACTGTCACCAACACCATCTTCAGATCTTTTTCATGTTGCAAAACTGGGACTCCATATTAACCAAACAATCATTCCCTATTGCTGCCCGCTTCCACTCCCCAGTAACCAGTTCGCTTGATGAACTTGGCTACTCTAGGTACCTCATAAATGAAATCATACAGTATTTGCCCTCTTCTGAATGGATTATTTCATTATTTCATTTAGTAATGTCTCCAAATTTATCCACATTGTAGCATATAACAGAACCCTCATCCTTTTAAAGAATGAACAACATCCCAATTGTATGGACATACCACATTTTGTTTACATTTTCATCTGGCCACAGTAACTTGGGTTGCTTCCACATTTTTTTTTTTTTTTAATTTTTTATTGTTGGTTGTTCAAAACATTACATAGTTCTTGATATATCATATTTCACACTTTGATTCAAGTGGGTTATGAGCTCCCATTTTTACCCCATATACAGATTGCAGAATCACATCAGTTACACATCCATTGATTTACATATTGCCATACTAGTGTCTGTTGTGCTCCGCTGCCTTTCCCATCCTCCACCCTCCCCACCTCTCCCCTCCCCTCCCCTCCTCTCTCTCTACCCCCTCCACTGTATAACCCTGAGGGTCTCTTTCCATTTCCAAGCAATTTCCCTTCTCTCTCCCTTTCCCTCCCACCTCTCATCCCTGTTAAATGTTAATCTTCTTCTCATGCTCTTCGTCCCTACTCTGTTCTTAGTTACTCTCCTTATATCAAAGGAGACATTTGGCATTTGTTCTTTAGGGATTGGCTAGCTTCACTTAGCATAATCTGCTTGGTCTATTCCCTAAAGACCTAAAAAGAGCATGCTACAGGGACACTGCTACATCGATGTTCATAGCAGCACAATTCACAATAGCAAGACTGTGGAACCAACCTAGATGCCCTTCAATAGACGAATGGATAAAAAAAATGTGGCATTTATACACAATGGAGTATTACTCTGCATTAAAAAATGACAAAATCATAGAATTTGCAGGGAAATGGATGGCATTAGTGCTTCCACATTTTGGTAATTGTGAATATTGCTGCAGTGAACATGATTGTCAAATCAAACTAATCCATACACCTCATACATGGGTGTTTACTGTGATCGTGGCGATGGTTTCGTGAATGTACCCAAACATTAAAATTTATCAAATTGTGCATTTTATATATGTGCAGATCACAGGATGTCAATTATGCTTCAACATAGTTTTAAAAGACAAGAAGAAGAAATACTTTTGACTCATGGGAACTTCAGGAAAGCAGTGACCTTCAGGAGGGCTGAGTTCCATCATCAGAACTTTACATCATGGTTACCGGATGCTTTGCTTTACTTCTCAGAAGGGCTTTACCTCAGTGGAGAAAGATGGTGGTAAGGATGGGTTCTGGTAGCACTCAGCTAACATCGTCTTTCCAACTAGGAATATTGGAAGGGAAATGCACCACATTTCCAAAAGTTCCACCAAAAGTCTGAGTCACGTTCAGTTGGGCCCAACTCAGAGCCTGTCATTATGGTTATGCAGAATGTGGTACTCTGCATAGCCGGGCCTGTGTTGTGTGCCTATCCTATGATGGGTAGAAAGAATTTCTATCATGAACCATAGGGAATGCATTCCCTTCAAGAAAGAGAGGGGACATACCATTATCAGAAGATAAAAGACATAAAAACTAAAGATGAATACTACTACCCTACTGACCTGAAGGAAGTTACACTTATGTAGATAGACACAATTTGCTGGTGACCACTTGCCCCTTGGAGTATATTTTTTTGATCTGCATATGAAAGTCAATTCCTGAAGCTATAAACCTTCCTATTCCCCTCATCAACCCTGAGACCAGCCAGCTAGGAGCTGCCTGAAGTCACCAGCAAAAACTTAGCTGAAATTTTGAAGCTGATGATCCATAGTTCAATACTGTTTACCCAGGAAAAATGAGGTTTTGTTTATAATGTACATTTTAAAGTAGTCAAATCACTGAATGTATCTGTTGATTAAAAAAAAAAGCTCCTTTCCACTTCCATTAAGTAAGTACTGAACAAATAATTTGGAAGGACATCAGCTTTTTTAGTGCCCCTAATCATCTTGATTCAATCTTGGTTGTGGGGCTTTCTCTGGGTTAATTGAAAATTAATAGGAAAATTGAGCACATAGTATGCACTAGGAAGAGCCTTTTCCACAAAGAACCCTTCAGTACCTACCCCCTCAAACCCCACCCCCAGCCCTAGCAACATTCTGTGATTTTCCCAGGGTTACCCAAAAAGTGAATGAGTGGCAGTTCTAAGACTCAAAGGGAGCTCCCTCTGGCAGCTCCCTCTGGCTCCAAGTCCATGCCTTGGCATTTTGCTTTGTTTTGATTTCCTCTGCAGATCCTCCCTTTGCATTGTTCTCTCATGTGTTCTCAGCACTGACTTTGTTAGGCCAATGCTCTGGGTAGTGTTGGGAGGCATAGACCCTCCCATGGCGTAACTCCAAGGGACATCACTTACACATTCTTCCAAAGATCCTGCATTGGGCTACCCGATGCCCTGTCACATGTTGTTATCATTAGGAGATCTGGCATTGATCCTGAATTCCTCACATTGATCTCAAATCCCAGAATAACCTGGTCTCTGCAGACCCTGGCTTGCTTCATATCATCTCTCCTCCCCTTTGCTCACACGTCCGACACCTTGCAGCTCCTCAGTGTTTCCAAGCTGGTTCGCCTCAGTGTCTTCACACGTGCCATCTTCACTGACCTGGAACAGTATTCCTTGCACTCTTATACCTGGCTGGCTGCTGTCACCTCTGATGTCATTCTGTCACTTCCTTGGGGAAAATGACTCTGGATTCCCTGATAGCATTGCCACTTTGTTTTGTTTTCTGAGAGTACCCTGCCACACCGTTCTCTTCTCTAGCACTTAGGAAAATTAGTATAATCAATTACCCATGCAATTATGTGTTTAATGGCTGTTTCTATTCATGCATCCATTTATAGATATTTTTTGAGAGCCGACTACATGACTAAGAGGAGCTTGCTGTCTGGGCCCTGGGACTGGGGCACTGTAGTAGAACCAGTTCTTGGGGCGGGGGGTGACTGAGATTTTGGCCTGTCTTCCTCCCCAAGTGTCCTCCAGCCCACCGAGTATGCCACCTGAGCAGAACTTGGAAGAATGAATGAATGAAAATATCATTTTTCAACCCCACTCCATTCCCTTTATTTGTAGTCTTTATAAGGCTGAATCTAATCCTATTTACTTCTGAATCTTCAGCACCTAGCACAGTGCCTACATGGAGTCGAAACTCAAAAAAAAAAAAACAACACATACACTATTTAATGAATCAATGAGTGATTCAAGCAATCAATTTAATTTGGCATATGCCTTCCTCGTAGGTGTGCCCATTAATTACCAATTACCAATGTTTACACTCCAGTGTGTAACCATTTTTTGCTGGCTTCTATGAACTCTCTGGGATAAGAGAATTGGCTTCTCAAATGACTTCCTGCATAAATTAGCCCATCTGAAAGTGAGTGTTTATCCCGGGCTCTTTGAAATTCACATCATTCGCACCAAACACCCGCTCAGAAGATTCTTTAATTCCAGTCACCTGGGATTTCTTCCTACCTTTGTTGCCAGCCACAGCCTAACGCCACTTATCTTATCCACCTGGATTTACATATCAGAAAGGTCTAATCAAAGCCTGCCTGATTGTCACATCCACCCCTGTTACAAATCTGCCATCTAATCAAGAAGCCATACAGCAAATCAACATGCACTTCTTTCTGAAATCTTTTGCGGGGGAAAATGGGAAAGCAGGAGTCAGAGCTGTGAACAAGGACAGCAAGAGTCAACAGGGAACATTACCTCCCTGGCTGTGCAACACAGGGAAGAAAAGAAATAGGCAAAACGCTTTGTCTGCAGTTTGACACAGCCATGGGTGTGGGAGGGGCAATCCAAGGCGTAGGAAGTAACATATTTCTTACCTATGGCACCTAATGGCATTTCCACCCTAAGGTTCTCAGGATCATGAGGCTACAACGTTAGAATCTGAGCTCCATTATTCCAACACATTCTACCTTTAGCATGCTAAGTCCGGTGCAGAGGGGAATGAGCAAGGATAATAGATAATTTCCATCCACTCTTAGAATGGGCCCCGCTTTGCAGGCGTGATCTCATTGAATCCTCACAGCTACCATTTTGTAGATTCTCTTATTCCTTAATACAGATGAGAAAAATGAGAATTAGCCATGCCACTTCCCACATCCATAAAGCAAATAAGCAATGCATCCTGATCAAACTTACATCATTTCTTCATTCTGAAAACATTTTTTTAGTCTACCAGATCAATGTATCTTAAACTTTGAAATGTGCATATAAATTAACTGCAATTTTTTAAAAATGATGTCTTCTGATTCAGTAGGCCTAGGGTGGGAATCTGCATTTTAAATAAATCCCCAGTGATGATGCCAGTGTTCATAGCACAGGTAATTCTGACTCTATCACTCTCTTGCTGCTGAGTGTCCTTTGACAAATCACTTAATTTCTCTGAGCCTCTGTTTCTCATCTATAAAATAGAAATGAAAATAGTACATATCTCATAGATGTGTTTCAAGGGTTAAATGAAATGCTGCTCATTAAGCTGTAAGCACAGCCCCTGACTTACCCAGCAAGAGAGGAAGCATACAGAAGGAATGGCTACTATTACTTTAACACTCTGCACCAGGCATGGTGCTGGGAATACAGAGTTCTCAGGGAAAAGTAGTGTGGGGACCCTGGGGGATGGGAACTCAGAGACCTGGCCCAGATGTGGGAATCAGAGAAGGCTTTCAAGAAGCAATGTCTCTTTTCACCACCCCAGATCCATATCAGGGAAGATATCGAGTTCCAGTGGTCAGTGTGAGTAGTGCTCCCTGGACTGCAATGGCACAGTTTCTTGTGAAGCATCCGAATAGCCCTTAGGAGCTGGTAGGACCCCAAGAGGCAGTTCTGCAATTCCTCCCTAGGAGCGGCTCCTGCTGAAGGGCTTCCTGAGCCCTCTAGCTTTCCTCCTCCAGGGCCTGCACCCAGCCATATGGCTTCTGCCAAGCCACTCAGTTCCCTTAAACACAAGCACAACTCCGGGCCTTTCTCCTGGGTCCCTCCAGGAAAGCTTTTCTTTCCTCTGGCCACTTCTAACTTTTTCAATTCCATCTATCCCCCAAGACCAACCATATTATTCACATCTGCTAAAAGCAAGAGAGGTTCACTTGCATTTTAAATTCTTTGCTATTCGAGAGGAAGCTTCCAGTGAGGTTTCTTTGGGATGGAACAAGGCTTTTCATGTGATGAACTACCTATGGAGCAGCATCTCCAGCCCTCCAGTGAGCTTCTTCCAGGTTGATTTAAACCTCTTTTGCAAAGGACCAAGTTTAACAATTCTTTTTTATAATTGAGGAAATAAGATAGTGACCTATGAGGTAGAGGCAGAGCCTGGAACTAAAAATTATATTTCTTACAGCTCGAGAGGACTCTCTCCCCTCCAACACTCTGTTGGAACAGTGACTTCAAAATTCACAGGGCAGGACTGTACACCCTGCCCTCCTTCCCTAAGGCACCTCGGATAGCTGATGAATGCATTTGGCAACCTCTCCAGAATTGCTGGAAACAGCCAGGCGGAGCACAAGTCCAGGACTTGGAATTGCACAGTTCTCCCCACCGGGGATCAAATTGGCTCAGGAGTTCAAGCAAGTTACCAAATACTGCTGAGCCTCAGTTTTCTAGAACATAAAATGAGATAATAAGACCCATTGGCAGTGGGTCTGATGATTCCGTATGATAATATATGTAGAACACCTGGTTAGCAGGTGCTCAGCTGGGGGTAGGCATGTCAAAGGTTTTTAAGCAAAGTCACTCATTCCCCAGTTACAATCCTTCGGCAGCTGTCTGCACACAGTCCTGGGGATGGAAACAGCCTGAGGTCCTCCTATACCTGGTGCTCACCACCTTTGAAATGTGCATCTCTGTTGCTCATGACAGCTCCTCCTTACCCTCAGACCCACTCTCCAGCCTTGGATACATAGGGCCTTTCTATTCCCTAAACTCTACCATCCTCATTTTGGACTTGTGCTTGGCCCTTAGTGTTCACTAATTCTATCTCCCTGCTACCTCTCGACCCACACCATCCTACCTATCCTTGAGTGTGTGTCTGCTCCTGTAACAACCCTACTCTATTGGAGAGCAAGTGGCAGTGGGGTGGGTTTTCTATTCAGTTGCAACATCTTCATCCCCCACAAAACATAAGCTAGTGCAGGAAGTCCCTGTGCTGCAGAAGCTGCATGTGCCATCATCTTCCTCCCACAGATCAGGGCCTGGCACCGAGTAGGGACTCAAGAACAGCTGTGTGTGAAATCCGTCAGAGTAATAATCACAATACAGAGAAAAATGAAAAATGTCACCACTCGAAGTGATAAGATAAATGGGCTTATCCCATTGTTGAAACAGAGAACTTTACACAAATAATTTCATTTCCAGCCTTTCTAACACAAAGCAGGATTTAAAATAAAATAAACCAGCTCCTAGGTGCCATGGAACGGGGGTGCCACAGCCCACACTACTCATCTGTTGAGAAACAGAAGGAAGCCAGACTTGTCAGTGCAAGATGCTTGGAGCCTGGCCAGGGCTGGGTTGAGGCAGGGCCTCTTTGAACCAGGGAGAGAAAGCCCCTCTAAACCCTGTGTCTGTCTGAAAAGCCAGTACTCTCCTTTCCCAGCGCCTATAGAATCGTATTAGCATAAGCATTGTCATGTAATGAGTTGTCAGGCAGAGGATGTAATTATTGCAAAGCGGAGAAAAATTTCAAAAGTTGAGCTTTAATGGAAAAATGAGATGGGAGCTCTGGCGTTCAAGTATAAAACAAACTTTTTAATATTCATTCCTCTTGCACTCTTTGAAATTCACCTTCAGAGCTCCAAGGTGAACAGGGGGAAAAAAGTTCAATAATTTTCAAATCCTAATTATAATTCATCACAGGTGATTAAACAAGGCGGTGGGTATTTGTTGCTCACCATTTTTTCCCTTACAGTGGACATTTAATTTTAATTAAAAAGAGAGGATTTTTTCAAAGGATGCCTAGTTACCTATGCTATTTTTCATTTGTTTCTCTTTCCATGCATACAGTCTCAATTTCTCTAAGCGCCAATACTACATGATAGAGACTCTTGCATACATGTGAATGACCTTTATTTTGATGGAGAACTTACTGGTTCATCCATCTTTGGGGTCTCTGGGCTTCCTAAGGGAAATAAAACTCCACAGATGGCCTTTCCAGGTCTCCATGGTTAGCCTGAACTTAACTTTCTTGGATTCAGCTTCTTTATTTGAAAAATGGGGATTTTGCGGGGGGCAGGGGGAATGGGGGATTGAACTCAGGGACACTTGACCACTGAGCCACATCCCCAACCCTATTTTGTATTTCATTTAGAGACAGGATCTCGCTGAGTTGCTTAGACTTCTTAAGTTGCTGAAGCTGGCTTTGAACTTGTGATCTTCTGCCTCAGCCTCCTGAGCCACTGGGCTTACAGGCATATGCTACCCACCCAGGCTAAAAATGTGGATGTTAATGAGACCTAATTTGCTATGTAAGGTAGGTACCCTGAGAAAGCAGGAGGATCTATTGTTCCTTCTATAGGAACTTGATAACTCGCTATGAGATCAAGTATCCTAGCCAATGCTCTTCAAATGTTGGTCATTTTTTTTTTTTTGCTATTGATAAATATTTGTTAAATCATTCATTCAACAAATGCACTGAATTTATTTTGTGTATCAGGCTGCATGCTCATTTCTAGGGATGCAAACTAGAAAAGAAATTGAACCATATGCCATCCTTCACTACGAGAACTGACCCAGTTTAGACAGGAAGATGTAGAACAAATAGTTTGATTCCATTTGATCCTTGCAGAAATGTTCTGAGATGTGTAGGAGATGAAATTAGGAATAAGTCTTGTAGAGCTTTGAGGCTGTATGGATGACCCTGGGAAAGTCTTCTAATGCTACTCAAAATTCATTGCATAAAAAAGTCAATAGTATTGTTTCTGCCAACCTTTGAGTACAGTATAAATATTCTACTCCTTCTCTTTCACAAGTCTTCTAATCTGGGCTCCAATCTTATTTTTAGCTTTTACATGTGATTTTCCACTGTCCAGCTACTTTCCTAATTTCTGTGCCTAGCATTTCTGTATTCACCCTTTAAGAGTTAGGATGGAAGCCACCATCCTAGGAAGCCTTCTCATATCCCTCAAGAGGAGTCAGTTTCCCTGATACTGTTCCCACAGCATTTTGGTCCTGATTTTGGCCCAGGTCCTCTTGTATACAGTGAGTCATTGACTTATTTTCTCCCTAGATGATGAGCTATGTAATGACAGAATCCTAGTCATCTCTTTCCCCCATTCCTGGAGCAAGGTTAGCTGGTAAAGACAGTTAATGAATAGATAAGGGTATGCATGTTAGCGTTGCTTCCCTGCAAGCACCAGAAATGGATTTTGGCTAACTTAAGCATGAACTTACTGGGAAGAGACCAGGTAGTTACAAATCTGGCAAGGAGGCTGCTGGACTAGACTCATGGAAAGATGGAAACTAGGGTAGATTTCGAGACCTAAGAAGCAGGAACTGATGGACCATAGCCAGGGTAGTCCATTCCAGTGTCTCCCCAATTTAGATTTGTGAGAGGCTCTGATTGGTTCCCTTGGGTCACACCCCCCCTCCCCAGCTCTAGGCTATGGTAGAGTACCTTCTGACTGCTCCTAAGGGGAAAAAGGTGGCTCCTTCCAGAAGAATTTTAGATGCTATTTCCAAAAGAAGGGGGTATGAATGCTGATGGCCCTAAGTAACAAATGTCCACTGTCGAGTGAGTGAATACATGAGTGGCTCCTGAACTGAAAAGTGGGCCTCTCCTGAACAACAGCCCCTTTGTTTCTGCATCCCAGCTGGTGGTACAGTACCCATCAAAATGCTTTACTTTAGGATCTGGTCGAGAATTCTTTTCATATGTCACCTTTAGCCTGCTCTGCCACTGAAGAGACAGAACTCTCCTTTGAATACTTAAACTCGGTGCCTTTTTTCTATTCCCAACTTTTCTGGCACGCAGTGGAAGGCCTGATGTCATTTCTGTGGCCATCTTCATAATTATCAGTCTTTTTGTTTGATAAATCAGTTGAGCAGGGACCACATCAGCTATGAAGATGCCCCAGAACACTCATCCTGGATGGGCAGACACAACTGAAGGGCCCTTACCCTGCAGTCCTTTAATTGGGCAAATTTACAGTTGTGTCTTTTACCACTTCCTATTTGGTATTGGTTTCTGAAGCTTCATTCTCCATTAAGATCAAGTTTACACAAGAGCAAAGCAAACTCAAGTCAGACGTTTTTTGGATGGAGCCCAAAGCCCCCTGATAATTCACAGGTGAAGAGGATTAATTTCATTACCATGCTGCTGACACACCCCTTTCAGAGTGGTTTAACACTGCCGTGTAGTCAATGTTATTCGCCTCCTGCTTCTGGTACCAGCCACATTTGCATATTCATCAGAAGTGTGCGCACAGTATAAAATAAAATCCGAGTTTCTCATTCCTGAATCCCTCTGGAATGCTGATACCTCTTTCTCTGGCTGGAGCCATCACTGTCTCAAGGTCAGCAATGCTGGTATCTCTCTGGGGGGCCAGGAGCCTCCTGTCCTGAACAGGCCATGGACTGCTGTTTTCTGCCCCCTCCTGGGGTATGAGTCCATGAGACTTCAGTGGGTGTGTGTGAACCAAATGCATGTATACAAGGTGAGCAGGTATGGAGTGAACACAGTAAATGGGAATAAAAGAGCTGGTTGAACAAAGCTCAACCCAATGGCTTCCACCCCCAAGCCTCAATGTCATCATTTATGAAATGGAGGTAATGTTCCCTGGGCTGTGTGTTGACACCTAACATTGTGTAGGAAAAGGCACTCTGCTGACTACAAAGATATATGGAAAATGGCATTCTGTGTGCATTCCCTATTTAAGAGAGAAGAAGGAAAGGGGCCTCATGTTAGGCATGAGGAGTGATAGGAGAGAAAGACAGACAGATAGACAGATGGGCAGACAGACACTGCTTCCTGGTGAGTCCCAGCTGTTCAGATTATCCCAGATGAAACCTCGATATGATTTCATAGCAGACATGAGTCTTCCCCATTACCCTGTCTGTATTACTGACCCACAGCAACATCAAGTATGTTAATGATAAGATGTCTTAAGTTAGCCCATTTTGGGGTGGTTTGTGATGCCCTTGGACCTTACTTGGAGTATCCTATCTATTATAATCTTGTCACCTGGACAAATCTTTCCAAACAACATGATGAGAATTGTCATGAAGGAAATTATGACCATAATTTTATTTAAATTACACTGATTAACAGAAAACTTCATAGTATATCAAATTTAAGTTGTGCTTTTTCTGAGTCTTGGGTTTGGTTGTGTGTATACTCATACTGGGTCATAGTCCAAAAGTTTAAAATTATGATTATGAACATTTCTCCAATTACATAGTCTACCTGTTGCACTTCTTTGTTTACAACACCATCAGTTTCCATGTGCAAATGTTATAAGGCCCAATACAATTTACTGGCCAGACGGAACTCATTATCTTCTCTTCAAATCTTTTCTTTTTCCTGCCTTCCTCATTTTCAAGAGTTATTATATACCCAGTCATGTATACCAGATGTCATAAAATCTTTTTAACTAGACCTTGCAGGGTACCTCAATGTATCTCTTTCCATCCTTCTAGGAGCCCCTAATCTAGGCAGAGTCTCATCATCTCTTAACCGACCATTGTATTACATGATAGTAGGTCTTCTTGGCTAAAGTTCAGTGCCACACAGTTCAAATTCTATTTAACCACTCAAATGTTGCCTGTGTAAAGAATTTAGTTGTACTGCATATGTCTATTTCCTCTTTCTCCAGAGAGCTCATTAAAATTAAAGGAGTAACAAAGAGTGAGGGGAGGATAAACAATACATGAGAGGGAGCCATCAGCACATGAGAGAGGGAAGCACTCTATTTTTTAAAAAATTATTTATTTATTTTAATTAGGTATATATGACAGCATGCTGAGATTGGAGTAGGGCGAGGCTGTTCTATCTCCTTCATGCATTTTGATTCATTGTACACAACTGCAGCACAACTTTTCATTTCTCTGGTTGTTCATGATGTAGCATTGAACCACATGTACAGTCATACATGTACCTAGGGTAATGATGTCCAACTCATTCCACCATCTTTCCTGCCCCCATGCATCCTCTCTACCCTCCCTCCCCTTTGCCCAATCAAAGTTCCTCCATTTCCCCCTCCCCCAATTATGGATCAGCATCCACTTATCAGAGAAAACATTCAGCCTTTGGTTTTGGGGGATTGGCTTACTTCACTTAGCAAGATATTCTCTGCCACAGTCTGGCTGGGCACAAATGCCGCAGTCTGGCTGGGCACACAATCACAAGCCGCCACACAGCTTGTAGATTCAAACAGCAACTCTTTATTCCCGAACTCACACCAGCCGTCTACAATCACGTTCTGGGGAAATCCACGTTCTCTGCCCAAATCCACCTCCACTGGGCTTCTGTCTCCCAAAAAAATACTGTCTGAATCCCGTGAGAACTCAAGGGGAACTCAGGCAGCAGGATACGCCCTATTCCCAGCAGGAATAATCTTAAACCTGGAACGCCCTAAACCCGATTATCCTAAACCGGGAACACCCTAATCCGCCCTGGTCCTTGAGCAAGGTCACCTACATTCAATGTCACTGCAACATGGGGTACGCTGGCAAGGAAATTGTCATACCTACTTGGCTAATGGCTCCCAGCAATTCTCCAACTCTATCCATTTACCTGAAAATGCCATAATTTTATTCTCTTTAATGTGGAGTAATATTCCACTGTGCATATATACCACCGTTTCTGCACTCTTGAGGCCTGAAAGCAGATGGATCATAGATCCTCGATTGACTAGTATAGTTACCAATGAGAGGAGTGGATTCAACTGACGAGGATAGTCGCCAGCCAGAGGGAACCATGGAGAGTTCAGAATTCAGGTTTGTCAAGTACATTAGAGCATTTGACATGGGGACAAAAAAAGCTGCCAGCTAGCCAACACACTTTCTTCTTCCCCCACTTCCATATACAGCATGTAATGCCCTAGATGCCAGACATGCACGTTCCCAGAAAAAGGAGTCTCCACACTCTAGATCACACACTCACTCCCTGGGAACAATGAATGTGTGTATGTATGTACATACATATAGACACACACAAATACACATATAAATATAATATAAAGGATAGACATGAAATGGAATATGTATGTTAAAATTTAACTTCTCTGGTTGTTACTTCATCTGAAAAGTAAGGTCACCTCCAGTTCTGACAATCTATGATTTTTTCCTCTCCTACATGCAAATTTATAGCTGTTCTCTGATCATTAAACCAATCTGCTGAACAGATATTAAAAAAAAAGAGGACTTCATTGTCCCCATGGGCTTGGGTTTCATCACTAGTCAATCCTGCAGGAATTTCTAATAAAGCTTTTGAATGCTCATATCAATGGCTTGATAGGCCATGGGTAAAAACTTGTATCTAGGGTAGACTTGAGTTATTCTTTTATATTAATAATACTATTGAACACACTATTGTTTATTAAATGCCAGAGATAGGACAGATGTTTGGCTAAATACTTGTACATAGGATTACATTTGGTATTCCAACTACATTTATAGTGAACATTATCATTCCCATTACACAAAGGGTAAACTAAGGCTCAGTGAGTTTAAGCAACCTCTTAACATCACTGAGCTAAATATGTTTCGAATCCAGGTGTTTATGTTAAGTCTGTTTAATATAAACTCCCAAACCACTTTTAACCACGACTTTCACTGCCGAGTAGCTTAAAGTCAATTCACCTTGCTTCAGTTTTCATATATTTCAAATGGGTGAAATTCTTGACTACTGCCACCTTCAAGTGATTGTGAAGGTATAAACTATTATGCTCAACTCTGCCTTGATAAAGTTACATGTCATAAAAATGCAACTTATAAATTGCAAATGGTCATAAAAATGCAAGTTATAAGTATAAATTACAATTTGAATGCCTTTGGGTGTAACTTATACTCCCTAGTTCAGCAGGATCCCAAATCCCTATGACCTTACACCAAACCTATTTATATCTCTTGTTCTCTGAGTAGCCTCTGTAGGCATTTGCATTTGTAATCCCTGGACTAGAGGCTGGGAGCTTTCCTGGAATAATAAACATACTATAAGCAGAAAAAGTCACAGTTCCTTACACAGTGATTCATGTATTTCCTTTTTCTTGCCGTTTGCTACTGAAAAGGATTCTGGTATCATTGTCCATTCAGGACAGTCACTGCTTTGTGTGTGTGGGGGGGGGGGGGGAAGGATTAAATAAAATGACATGAAAGTACCTTCAAAATTCTAAAAGGCAGATAGAACCCAAAGCACTATTTTAAACCACATGTTTAAATGTTTAAACCACATATTTTAAATGTTTAAACCACATATTCGCAAACCACATGTTGCAAAAATTTAAGCATGATGTAAACCCCCCCTCCAAAAATCAAACAAACAAAACCCCGTAAATTTAGAAACAAAAGACTCACCATTGCTTTTTTTTTTTTACTCCAGATGTTAAAATGCCTTTTTTAACCACTTTAGCACACAACTCAAATTTAGAATAAATTTGTATGAAATATAGACCCATTGTATTTTTTTTTTTTAAATAACACTCTGGAAAAATATAATGTTTCTGGATGGGTCCAAAGTTAGCATATTTGCAAATGGCTACAGGAATGAGCATTTACTGGACTCCCACTAAATGCTGGGCACTGGGTTCGAATTCTCCTCTGGTGTGCTTACCTAGAGAGGAATTCCTGTTTCCCAAGCGCTTCCCACTCAGAGCCCTATCCACTCATTGCATTTGGTTGCCATTAATCTGCCCTCCCTCCTAGACTCTGGTTTGAGGCTTGCCTCTATCTTTTCATTCCAAGGTCATAGTAGGCTTATAACACTCCTATTCAATTGTAGAGAATTCATCTGCTGCTTCACTATAATATTAGCTAAAGCAGTTTCCAATTATTGAGTTTTTAAATCAGAAGCCTCTGATGTGCATTAATTATCATGAATCATTGTTGAGTCTCACCATGAGCCAGGTACTGATCTGGGTTTTGTACACATGTTGACTCACTTTAGCCCCATGAGAAAGGTACTGCTGTCGGCTTTACTGTACCTAAGAGGAAATGAGGCCCAGAGCATTTTGGAGATTTGCCTAATGTCACTCAGTAAAGCCTTGACTAATCCTAGGTGGTCTGGCTCCAGAACCCAGGATTTTAATCTCAACTACAGTGCCTTGCATGTTTCATTCATTTCTCACTTAATTTTCATGAGATATTAAGAAATGGAGACTTTCTCCCGGTATGTTACCCCTAATTCAGAGCTGAGAAATCAAAGGATCAGAGAGGGTACACTGCATGCCCAAGGCCACACACTAGTAAAGGCACAGGGCCAGGAGTCAAACCTTTACACACTTAGCTTTCCACCAAGCTTGAGGTACTTGTGGATGCCTGTATTTCTTTGGAATTCTGACCTTGGAAGATAGATTCTTACTAGCAACCCCCAAGCTTCATTCACACTGGCTCCTGTGTGGGATAAATTAACGCTCTGTTAATGACAGTCCTGCCCACCTATCTCACTGTCCCCATGTAGTGTGGCCTCTCTTTCCCATGCGTCTCTCCAAGTTTCTGGCCTCCCACTCTCAGGGGCCAGGGAAGTGCAGGTCTCTGTGTGGACACCTAGAGTGCACAGGTGAGGCCCGGTGCCTTCCAGCAGCGAGCCTCCCACTTGCCCCCCACCAGCTGCTCAGCCTGAATGGATGGGTTTAAGGGCACCCCCAGAACATTCACTGCTGTGCCACCTCAGAGTCAAAGATTTCATAGTCTAGAAATTTCTTTGAGAGAAAAGGAGAAAAATTCAAGGCAAAGTCTGGTTATATAAATAAATCTGAATATACATTATTATAGTGAACAAAGTTTACTTTTTAACTATAAGATTGTTGATGAAATGTGTGAATGTGGCTTATTTATTATTCCTCTGGTATTTCAGGACACCTATTCATAGTACTGTTCTGATCCAAAACCTAAGAGTCACTGTGAATCCATTTTCTCTCCCAGCCTCCAAATTTAGTATACTGACAAGCCAAGCAGACCTACCTTTCCAAAGGACTCCAGCTCTGAGTACCTCTTTCTCCCCAAACTGCCCTCCATTTTCTTTAATCCCCAGCCTCTATCCTCCTCTCCTAGGCTGCGGCAGCAGCAGCAGCTCCCAGAAGGCCTTGCTGTTTCTCTCTTGCCCCTGTGGTCAGTTCTCATGGTAGCCAATTTTTTTTTTTTTTCATATCAGTCAAGTTACATCAACTCCTCTGCTAGGAAATCTCTGAGGTCTTCCTATCACATTTAGAACACACCCCAAACTCCATACCTGACATAATTATCAATCCCCTGCTTGGATTCATGGGTGTCCTGTTTTCTCCTCAACACACCAAGCTTGCTCCTGTCTCAGTCTCCGCACTTGCTATCCCTACCAACATCTCAGCTTCCAGCCACCACCTGCAGCTATTCCCAGGACTCATGATCTCATTTCAATTAGTTACAAATGCCTCCTCCTACCAAAAATGGCCACTCCTGCCCCACTCTGTGGCATTCATCTTACATTTCACATGACATGATCTTTTGTATGTGAATATTGACTTAGTTTACTGTTTATCTCTGTAGAAGGATGAATAAGAGTCCCAAACATGTCCACACCCTCCCCCAAGCCTCATCTCTTGTGAATATGCTACCTTACATGGTAAAAATACTCTACAGATGTGATTAAATACCACCCTATTGGGAATTGAACCTAGTGGTGTTCTAGCACCAAGCTACATCCCCAGCGTATTTTTATTTTTTGAGACAGGGTCTTGCTGAGTTGCCAAGTCTGGCCTCGAACATGGGATTCTCCTGCTTCAGTCTCCTGATCCACTGGGATTACAGGCATGCACCATGGGCACCTGGTTTAAGTGAAGACTCTTGAGATGGGGACATTATTCTGGATTATCTGGGTGGGACCAGTTTAAATACAGTGTTCTTACAAGAGGGAGGCAGGAGGATCAGAGTCAGAGAAAGAAGGTAGAAGGACAGAAGCAGGAATCAGAGAAGAGAGATGATGCTATGTTACTGGCTTTGGAGATAGGGGAAGGAGCCAGGAACCAAGGGATGCAGGTTCGTCTTTCCCAGAAGCCAAGAAAGGGAAGGAAATGCTTCTTGAGCCTCCAGAAAGAATGCAGGACTACCAGCACCTTCATTTTTGCTCAGGGAAATCCACCAGAGACCTTTGACTCCCAGAATCTTATAATAATAAATTCATGCTCTTTTAAACTTCCTGAGCTTGTGGTACTTTGTTAGAGAGGCCACAGGAAACTAATAAACACACCCTCCCCCATTAGCATATAAGCTTGGTGTGGATAGGGATAAGTACAGAGAGCTTGGGAGTCATTAACAACAGCTTGTTGAATCAAGGAATTAACACATGAATATCTGCTTCCATGTGAATCTTCCACACCACATTGACAGTACATGATGGCAAGGACAGTACTTAATTCTATCCACACACATATTGTCCTTCATGCCTGACATCCAGCAGACAGCTCAACTCCAATGAAATGAAGGAAGTAGCCATGCATTTGTCAAATAAAATGATCTGGAAGTCATTGATAATGTCATGGTTAAATATGCTTTGAATATATGTAGCCTTTTTTTTTTTTTTTTAAACTGGGGATTGAACTCAGGAGTGCTTGGCCACTGAGCCACATCCCCAGAACTTTTTATTTATTTATTTATTTATTTTAATTTAGAGACAAGGTCTCATTAAGTTGCTTAGGGCCTTGCTCGCTAAGTTGATGAGGCTGACTTAGAAATTGCCGTCTTCCTGACTCAGCCTCCAGAGCTGCTGGGATTATAAGTGTGCACCACCGTGCCTGCCTGAATGTGTATAGTCTTTTAAAAGGAAAACTGCAGTGTGTGTAGTATGAATATAGCAGAGAGTGGGATGTTTTTGTTTTCACTGTCTGACTTGAAGCACTCAGCATGGAGCTCAGAGGAAAGAAGTGCCAATGTGAATGAAAGGAAGCTCAAAGCCACGCACTTTTCAAAATTCTCATTCTGTTTCAGAACTGCTTCTCTAACAAAAGGATGCAGCTTACCCTCCTGCTCTCCCACATGGGGTGGGTGGGCCAGGAAGGCCTTGAGCCCCACCAGGCAGCTGCTACAAGGCCCCAGGCTCTGTCAGGTGCGCCCTCCCTGAGAGCCAAAGCAGTTTCCCAGGGTGCACTTGGGCTTCTGCACTCCATGGATTAGCTCGGGCCGATTAAGTAACCAATTTATGTGCTCAGAGCTGTTTAAATGCATGCTGTGTCTGCATGATAGATGACAACGTCCTCCTCTGAACCATCATTCCTTCCTTCCCCAGGATTCCCCCCCGCCTTAAAAATAAATACAAAAAGGAGTCTAAAATAATACTGCCAGGGAAACAGGAAATTCAAAACTTTTCTCAGCTAATTCTAAGGAAGTCATATAAGCCAGATGGTGTGAAGAATTCTACCACTGTGAGAGCTGACAGAGATGTGGGTCAAAGGCCCTCTGGAGGGCAGGGTTGCCCAGTGGGATGCACATGGGCCTTCGGTTCAAATTCTAGGATGGCAGCTATTATCTGTCTGGTCTTTGAGTAAGTCATCTTATGTCTTTCATCTTGTCAAATGGGGATAATAATGCTTAGCTTTTGGGTTCATGTGAAGTTTAGAAATATGTATATACATCCATGCACATTAGTAGCTCTAAATTAGGAGTCACAAACTCAGATTTCCACAGAGCCTTGGGGGAGAGCAGAAAGGAGACATGCTGGCAGGTGGGACCTGTAATGAATTGGCAAGCGTATGCCCATCTAAAGGGGCAGCTGCTGCTGGACTTCATCCAGCTGGGAGTGACCATGTGGAAATGAGGGCTCCGGCATGCCAGAGCTTCCTAATTTCCCAGAGAAGCAAGATTAATTTTTTTTTAAATGTGAAATCTCTTAAACTTTATATGTAATTTGAAAATAAAACCAACCAACCAACCAAACACAACACTGCCGATTAGACCAACAGCATCTATGAATAGAATCTGGCCCCATGTCTATCAGTTAATGATCTGAATTCTAAATAAATGGTCATTATTATTGCTACTTGGTGGAAGTTTATAGAAACAGAAAATATCATGTTGTCTTAAAGAAATGTTTTCAGTTTGCAGCACCGTTGAATAATACTGGTCTATGACAATGTTTTCATGACCCTGTGGTGAAATAAGAAAAATGAGTTTATTCCTCATCCCAACCAAAGCCAAATTTATTCCATTAAGAAATTTGTAGAATAAGGCCTTTCTACCTCTTTTGTGACAGTCTACTTTTCTTATGAGATGACTGTGACAGCTTGTTTGTTTTTTCATGACTTCACTTGGAAAAAATTTAAGTTGGCAGCACTATATTGAACATGGTTTCCCTTTAAACTTAATTTTACTATTTCTTAACATAGTTCTAGGGTTAGTGACCACTAGTTGGTTTGGGGTATTTTTACTAATATGAGTTGTGCACATGAGATGTGTCTATACTGGAATAGAAAGGTGATTTCTCCTCATTTCCTTCCTTCTTAGTAAAGAATGTTCTACCAGGCCCATGGCCACCAAGAATAGTCTGCATTTTACAACCCCCCTTGATGTACGGTGGGTATGTGATTAAGTTCTGGTCAACAGTAAGCAGAAATATGTTCAGGCAGTTTCCTCAAACTTTGCTTAAAAAATAACTACCATGAACCACTGCCTTCTCTTCCATCTTTGTCCACCTGCTCCATGGACCATGAGCAAGGAGAGCCATCTTGGATGGTGCTGCAGGAAGCTGGCAGGAGCCTGGGTGGTGAGGCTATGTCATGGAATAGAGCTGCCTAATTGGCCCTAGGATTCTGATGTCAGATTTTTCTATTGGAATAGATTTTGGTATTATTTATATCAATTTTTTTTTGTGGGCTTCTGTTACTTGTAGCCATAACTAATCCTGATAGAGTGGAGACATGTTTCTAGCTGGGTGCCATTATGTGTACCGAGTACTTGTTTGGAATTCATTTCTCATTTTAATCAAACAACAAAAAAAGGGAGGAAAAACTGAGTTAAAGAGAAAATGTTCTTTGGGACACTCTGGGTTTAATAATACTTTCTAAGCAATCCTTAGGGATATTGCAAACACAATTAGCAAACATCAAGAGCTGGAAAGTACATAAAGGGTTCATGGTGGAACCATAGTGACTTTAGGTCTTTCAACAACCCAAATAACTTGAGGTGACATGCCATACTTCCACAGGAAACTCACAATGATATACTAACTACATAGCTGAACTTCAAGGGCAGCTGTAGGTATTAAAACAGTACCATCACGACCTGCAAGTGATCTGTAGTGGACTTACTGCTATCTGCAGTGGCCTTGGGAATAGAGTGTGGGTGTCCTAGACAGAGCACTATGGCTTTTCTTTCTTTCTTTTTTATTGGTTCTTTTTAGTTATTCATGACAGTAGAATCTACTTTATTTACATAAACATGGAATATATTCTATGTCTTATTCTAATTTCTAATTAGGATCCCAGTCTTGTGGATGTTCATGATGGTGAGATTTACTATGGCATATTCATACACTTACATAAGAAGTTATGGCAGATTCATTTCACTGTCTTTCCTATCCCCTCGTTCCCTTCATTCCCCTTTGTCTAATCCACTGAACTTCTATTCTCCCTACCACCATGCTTATTATGGGTTAGCATCACATATAAGGGAAAACATTAGACCTTTGGTTTTTTGAGATTGGCTTATTTCACTTAGTGTGGTAGTCTCCAGATCCATCCTTTTACCAGAGAATGTCATAAGGTCATTCTTATTTATGGCTGAGTTATAATATTCCATTATATATACTATAGTTTCTTTATTCATTCATCTGTTGATGGGCATCTAGGTTGGTTCCTTAGATACTGTGAATTGTGCTGGTATAAACATTGATGTGGCTGTGTTGCTGTAGTGTGTTGATTTTAACTCTTTTGGATGTATTCTGAGGAGTGGGATAACTGGGTCAAGTGGCGGTTCTATTCCTAGTTTTTAAGGAATTTCCCTACTGCTTTCCAGAGTGGTTGCACTGATTTGAAGTCCCACCAACAATGCATGAGTGTAACCTTTTCCCCACATCCTCACCAACATTTATTGTTACTTGTATTCTTGATAATTGCCATTCTGGTGGAGATGAAATTTCAGAGTAGTGTTAATTTGCATTTCTCTAATTGCTAGAGATATTGAATATTCTTTATTTATATGTTAACTGTTCATATTTCTTCTTTTGAAAAGTGTCTGTTTAGTTCCTTTGTCCATTTATCTATTAGGTTATTTATTTATTTGGCATTAAGGTTTTTGGGTTCTTTGTATATCCTGGAAATTAATACCCTATCTGAGGTGTAGGTGCAAAGGTTTTTCTCCCATTTTTAGGCTCTCTCTTCACTCTCAAGATTGATTCCTTTGCTGTGAAGAAGATTTTTAATTTGATACTATCTCATTTATTGATTTTTGATTTTACTTCTTGTGCTTTAGGAGTCTTGTTGAGGAAGTCAGTTCCTTAGCCAATAGAATGGAGAGTTGGGCCTACGTTTTCTTCTATCAGGTGCAAGGTTTCTGGTCTAATACTAAGATCTTTGATCAATTTTGAGTCGAGTTTTGTGCAGGGAGAGAGACAAGGGGTTAAATTTCATTCTATTACACATGAATTTCCAGTTTTCCTAGCACTATTTGTTGAAGAGGCTGTCTTTTCTCTAATGTATGTTTTTGACGCCTTTGTCTAGTATGAGGTAACTGTATTTATGTGGGTTTGTCTCTGTGTCTTCTATTCTGTTTCATTGGTCTTCATGCCTATCCTGGGCCAATACCATGCTGTTTTTGTTACTTTCACTCTACAGTATAATTTAAGGTCTGGTATAATGGTGTTTCCGGCTTTGCTTTTCTCACTAAGAATTGCTCCAGCTATTCTATACCTCTTATTTTTCCAAATAAATTCCATAACTGCTTTTTCTATGTCTATGAAGGTCATTGGAACTTTAATAGGAAGTGCATTCATTTCTTTACCACTAGTACTTGCTCAGTATTCTCACATTTACATTCTCTCATTTGCTTACCACTCCCTGGGTACCCTAACATTCTTTCTGCTCTGGAATCAGATTACACTAATTTCTGCCACTGGATGACACATTTGAGAAAGTTTCCTTTCTAAGGCTTTCTCCAACATGACTGTCTTACAGTTCAGATCTCAGCTCTGATGTTGCCTTCTCAGAAAAACCTTTCTTGACCTATAACTTTCAAGTCTTTGCTTTGCTCACAATGATACTTAATGCCATCTAAAATTATTTATTTATTAGTTTCTTGTATATTGACTGTTTTTCTTATGCTTAGAATAAGGGCAAGGACCTTGTCAGTTTTGTTCATCTTGTTTCCCCACAACATGGTCTGGCATGTACTAAGCGCTCAATAGATAGTTGAATGAATGCCTATTTAACGTGGCACAGTTACCAAAGGCAATCTATGGGATTCTACAGGAAATCCATAATGTTCTATAAGTACTGATAGGAGATCTATAATGGCAGTACAGGCATTATAGACAATATACAGGCACCTACAGGTCACTTCTCTGAGACCACAAATGCTTCCAGTTTGTTCTAAAGGGGCTATATATAATACCCTAGATCTATGATGGATTTACCATTCCAAATCTTATGGCATGGATCTATGAGGCATTGATAATGCTTGGTAGAATAGAAAGAAAAAGTAATCCACACATTGTTCTGATAGAAGCATGCATAAAAGCACAGGGCAAGAGAGGTGCCTCAATCTTTGGGCAACAAAGCATGAGCTGGACTAGAATGCCAGCTGTACTCTGAGCATGGCAGATGAACACTAACCTAGCCCAAGGTTGAACTGTGGGACTCTGAGGGTTTGTAGAGGTTAGCACTTCTCACTGTAAAATGAGAGGACTGTGGTTTGCCTAAGGGTGCTAACTAACTAATGGGCCATCATTCTCTCCTGATGTGTGGGTAGTGGACATTCCTGATACTCTGCCCAGACTCCCTTTACTGGGAATTGCACCCACCTCTGAGCTGCTGTGAATGCCACTTGCTAAAGGCTCACAGCTGCTGCCTTCTGAAAATAGCCCTCTGCTGAAGAAAGCCATCCAGCTGGGAGATTTTGTGTCATCCTCACTGGACACAGCCAATGGCTGACCAGCTGTTACAAAATGTCACTCTCTTGCCTTAATCCATGCCCCAGTGGCCCAGGACAGTCCTCATCCAGGACCACATTCCCTATCCTGCTTCATCCTGCCTTTCTTCTCCTTCCTGTTTCTGAGAGCCCTCCCCGGAAACAAACAAACAAACAAAAATATTCCCTAGGAATCACTGTCTCAAGCTCAGCTTCTAAAGAACCCAAACTGAGGCAGGTGCCTTGACAGACATCACTAAATTCATTGATCATAATAGTCTTGCCCTATAAACAGCTCCTGCAGAAATGTCAGCACTGCAATTCAAGCAGTGTGTCCAACCCTTTGCTATTGGCGCTAGAGAGAAAACCAGTCTGCTAACCCTGAGCTAGAGTGTCTTTGCAGTCCCTTTCCTCACTGAAATTTTATAAAATGACACGTGTTAGGTTTACTTTACTTTGTGTTGTTACTCAAGATGGAGAAGCAGAGTCAGAGGTACTTACATTGGAGAAATGTCAAAATCTGGGTTTCTAAAACTCACCTGTGCTTGTCTTTAAAAAGAGTGTCCTCCTGCCTCAAGAAGGACCAGGTACCCAGATGCCATTGCCCAGCACAGCATGGGCTCACAGAGGACGTGCTCTACATCAACACAGCTTCTCATTTTATCCAGAAATTACTGACCAGATATGGGGATTGGACAGGAGAGATGTGCACAAGACCAGCTGAAGGATTTCTCCACCTGAACAATGTGGTAGGGAATAGATCTCCTCTGGAAAGGGGAAAAAGATTCACCCAACCCATCCTGCAGAAATCTTGAGAATGGGAAAGAATATGATACTAATAGAGGATATGGCTTGTTGAGAAGTTTTCCTTTGGGGGTGGTTGGGAGAGACAGGAATAGAGCGCCTGTGGGTCATGGTACTTTGCCTTTCTCCATGAGAGCAAATGGTTACTAAAGCAGCATGGCTGTCAACAAGGGATGAGCAATGCTGGGTCCTGTGGTAGGACCAAGTCATAAGAAATGATAGCAAGGGAGAGTCTCAGGCAACATTTCAACAGTTTCTAGAATTAATGTTTGGTTGGATATCAACATAATATTACATCAGTAATAGTATTACTATTTCTCACTTGTAGAGTCAATATATATTAGAACCTCCCTATCCTCACAAGAGACATCTCAAGTCTCTAGTTGATGCCTGAAACCATACATGGCACACAATGCTTTTTGCTTATACATGCATACCTATTATAACAGTTTAATTTAAAAATTAGGCATAGTAAATGATTGACAACAAGCCTGGTGTATAGCTCAGTGGTAGAGCACTTCTCTAGCACCTGCAAGACTCTGGGTTTGGTTTTGGTCCATAGCAATAAGAGAAGGAGAGAGAGGAGGCTGGGGAAACACAGCAATAATAAAATAGATCATTATAATAATAAAGATTATGTGAATGTGGCATATCTCTCTTTCTCTCAATACTTTATTGTATCTTCTTCCCTCTTCTTGTGATGATGTGAGATGATACAATGTGTATGTGATAAAATAAAGCCAGGTGAATGAAGTAGGCCTTGTGACTTAGTATTAGGCTACTACATAAAGGTGACTTTAACACAAGCATTGAATCCCCTGACAGTCAATCTTATAACAGAGCTGGATTAGCAATATATTAACAGGGGAGTAGCATATACAGCATGGATACCCTGGAAAAAAAGACGACTCATGTCCTGAGCAGGACAGAGAGGGAGGGTGTAAAATTTCATCAAGCTGATCAGAATGTCACACCATTTAAAATGTAATTGTTTATTTCTGGAATTTTTCATTTAATCTTTTCAGATCACTGTCACTGTAGGTAACTGAAACAATGAATAAAGAATGTACTGTATACGTGTGTATGTTTGTGTGTGTGTGTATAGTTGTGTGTGTGTATGTGTGTGTGTGTGTGTGTGTAAGTGTTTAAACTGGAGTAGAGTGGGTATGAGTTTAGATCCTAGTTAGCATACTGGCTCTACAACAACTGTGTGATGTTGGGCCAGTGATTAAACTGCTCTGCACTGTGGTTCCATCCTCTTTTGAAATGAACCTAATGATAATATCACACTTTACAGACCTGTTATGAAGACCAGATGAGTTAATCTTTATAAGCACAGGTAGAGTATACTATGTAAATGTTTGCAAAGTAAGTCATGTGTTCACCTTGTCAAGTGTGATTTAAAAAAATAGTTTCAACTAATTTACTTACCACAGGACTCTTCAGAAACCAAAGGTTAACTTCTTTTTTTTTTGTCAGGAATATGATAGGTAACAGTTCTAGACTCCCTCCCACCCCCACCCCCATTGGGCATCCTGCAGGACAAGGGACAAGAAAGGGTTAGAAAAGAAAACTAACTTGAGGAACCTGTCAGGTGAGGTTGAAAGCTTAAAGTGATGGTCCTATCAGGTGAAGATGAAGAGTGTCATCTCATTTTTATTGAGTACTGATATGGTTTGGATATGAGGTGTCCCCCAAAGCTTCTGTGTTAATGTAGAAATGTTCAGAGGTAGAATGATGGGATTGTGGGAATTGTAACCTAATCAATTCATCCTAGTTTGATTGGAGTGATTGGGTGGTAACTATAGGCAAATGGGCATGGCTACAGAAGGTAGGTCACTGGGGTGTGCTTTGGAGGGGTGCACCTACCCTGAAGCCCCCTTCCCCTTTCTCTTTCTACTTTATGGCTGCCAGGAGGTGAGCATGGCTTCTCCCTTATGCCCCTCCACCATAATGTTTCACCTTGTCCCCAGAGCGATGGATTCAGCCCATGGTGGACTAAACCTCTGACCCATGACCCAAAATAAACTTTCCCTCCTCTAAGTTGTTTCTGTTGGGTGTTTTGGTCACAGTAATGAAAAACTGATAAAATAAGTACCTAGAGTATATCAATGCTCTGATGGCAATATTATCTATCTTAACCTCTTTAATCCAGCCACAGCCTTGGGAGGCTCTTAAACCACCCCCTTTATGGATAAAAAAATCAGAGCTTCAGAGAGATAGAGTAACTTGGCCAAAATCTTTCATGATGAATTTTTGGGCTTGGAGGGATAATTCTTCTTTGTCCAATTGCCAAGATTCCCCCTTGGAAAGCAGAGGTTAGGAAAAATACCCAGGAGGGGAGGGGTCGGCTGGAACCCGACCAGAGTGGGATCCAGCACAAGGCTTGAGAATGAGTGAGCTCTACCCAGAGACAGAAGAGGAGAGCGAGGCTGCTAAGCCAGAGACTGTCAGAGCAGGGGAGCCAGAGCCAGTGACAATAATAGCTGAAGAAGGTCTCAGAACCTTTGTCTTTGCTTCATTTGTGTCTATGACTGTCTGCTTCCAGCAGCATCAGTGGTAATTCTCCTAAATGCAGGTTTCAGGGGCAACAGAAAAGGCGATGCGGGGAATTGTTCCTTCGCTGGTAAAGGGTCTTGCAGGAGAGGCGGAGGTGAGGAGGGGTCTGGGCTTTCCCAGCAGGCCTTGGATTTCACACAGGGCCCAGAGGCGGGGATCTTGGATGTCCCAACCATTTTCTTAGAGGGATACATTTGGGGAGAAGGGGAAGACTCCTTCGCTCACTCAATATATAAACAGGTTCCTAACCCTGCAGACTTGCTTGCTGGACCTAGGGAATATGCTAGCTTTGTAAGAGAGTTAATGTTCAAGAAAATATACTCATTAGAGAAATGACTAATGACTGCTGAAACTAACAGATTTGGGGATGACCTCACTGCAGCTATCAGCAGAGCTGGGAGACAGGGAAGGGCAGGGGCAGGGGGACGAGGCTTTGGGCCAGGACTAGCAAGACCAGTGAGTGGGCGAGGTTTACCGTGGCTCCTTCTTTCCTCCTCACCCTTGTGCCCTCCAAGCTGCTTTCATCTGGGTTTCTCTCTTCTCCCACAATGTCTAATGGAGGAGTTTAGAAGAAGTGTTAGGGCCTGTCAGACTCAGAACAAGACCTAAGCTCTGCTACTCTGCAGGGCAGGTTCATGAGATTCTCTTACTTTCTAAGTCTTGGTTTCTTATCTGTGAAACAGAGATAATAATATGGTCCTCATAGGGCCATTGTGTGGACGAACTGACCCCCAGCAGGTGGCAGGGGGCCAGGCACAGGGAAATGCTGCTGTCCTCCCTGGGGTGCAGAAGCAGGGGAAGGAAGTGCAGATCCAGAGGGGAGGAGGGAGGCAGCAGCTGCAGCGCCACAGGCTCAGCTAGGAACAAGGGCAGCCCCAGACACACCTACTGTCTGCATCATTAGCAAGAGCAGAAGGCACAGCTTTTGTCTGCAATGCCTCCTGCTCCAGATTGTTGCTTCCTCCCTGACAAGACAATTTGCAGACTGTCCTACTTTCTCATACCCACCTCAAAGACTTGGTCATGTGCATGTGTGTGCTAGAAAGCAGGGCAAGCAAGAGAGTCCTTGTGGGTACTGTGTGTGGAGAGTGAGCACACACACGCATGCATGTGAGCTTCTCTGTGTATAACACAGAGAGCTTGTGTGTGTCAAAATACTCATGCTTCTGAGCTTGTGTGTATGTGCATGTGTGTCTAAGAGAAAAAAAGCAACTCTGTGTGTGTGTGTGTGTGTGTGTGTATAAGAAACAGAGACAATTCATGAGCTAGAGGTCCTGTGTTCTTGTGGGTAAAAGGGATGTGTGTGTGTGTGTGTAAGCTCTGAGAGAGGAAAGATGTGGTTTGGACAAGCAAATTGGTTTTCCTTTGTCTCAACATTTCACTTCTGTTGTGAGGGAGAGACAAGCTGTGGTCTGCTCATCACCTGCCACCAATTTTTATATTTGTCAACAAGGGTGGGAGCTATCCAGAAGTTCTGATTTCTGCTGATAGTTGGGGAAAAACTGAGGTTGTCCTAGAGGTTTTTGGTTAGGACCCCCAGACAGGGATGGGCAATGGGATTCCAAGCCCCTTGGAGGAAGGGTGCACTGTGATCCAGTCCTACCTGAATCATGGCACCTGGCTCAGCCCACGTAGCCACTGAGTAGAGGTTCACTCATGAAGAGTGCTGCAGTCCTTGGTGTGAAGTGGTTTCTCACCACAGACAGCTACTGACTTGCATCCAAAGACAAGCAAAAGATATTTTCCAAAGCAGCAGGGCCTCCTCAATTGAATGGTTTCCGCACCCAAATCCATTGCCTGACCCACAGAGGGCCCTCAAATACTTCTTTACTGTGATTTTTGATGAACTATTTGTTTGACAAAATAAATAGTTCAGCAATCTTCTACTTTTCTTGGGCTATTTGTAAGCAGAGGTACAGACATGGACCAGGGCTCAACCGGAGCCCACCAGTAGTCTTGGGCAGTATCACCAAACTCAAATGCCTTTCTCAGTCCTACAGCCAGCCCAAGTATGGGAAGCAACAGGTGACAAGAAACAGGAGACATAGGAGGGCTAGAATTCATATGCAAGTATTTAAGAAGCCACAAAAAACCCAAGAAACTAGGAGAGCTGAGTAAGCATATTTATAAGTGATATCAGAAATAAGACCCTATAACTTCAGTTGTGTTTTGGGGGTGGGATTTAAATTGTCCTACCATCTGGCACAGGGCAATTGGCATGGAGGAAGGAGGGAGGTTCCTTCCTCTCATGTGGAGTGAAGCGAAGGTGACCGTGAGAGGCACCTTCTTCCATCAATCCTACTGCAGTCTTTGGCGCTGCCCACTCACAGCCAAACCCTAGGGGTGAGACTGGTTGCAGTTGGGGTTTGCATCCAGGCTGCCCTGTTAGCTATGTGTCTGTGAATAAGATGTTAAACTTGACCAGCTCCTGTCTTTTCATGAGTAAAGTGGGGAAATAATAACTAAAAGTTAATACACAGAATGTTTTCTATACTAAGCATTTACCAAACATCATTTAATCATTACCAAAATTGTGGTTGCTATACTATTATCATCACTCTTTTATGACTAGGAACTGAGACCTCATTTGAATAGTTTCAGCACCCAAGTCCATTGCCTGACACACAGAGGGTCCTCAAATACTTATTTACTGTGATATTTGCTGAACTATTTGTTTGACAAATAGAGAGGCTAAGTAACTTAACCAAGACCACACAGCCAAGGTCTGGTTGATTTTGAACTTGAGTGAGGTCAACCTGATTCTAAAGCTGGTGCTATTAAATGTTTGCTGCCCCATGGCTGCCCTTGGGTAATTTTGTGAGGACTAGAGGAAATTTGCTCCGTGAAGTGTACAACAGAATGCCCACTGAGTGCAGGAACTGCGATCACTCAGGGCACTTCTTAGCCACATTCTCCCCTCCCTGGTCCTCTTCTTACCTGCAGCATCCTGTGGTCCTGAAAAGATGCACCTGGGTGAACTAATGGATGTCCTCACTCCAGGGAGTCTCAGCATGGGACCCACTGGTTGCAAGCTCTGGGGATCCCTCAGTGTCTTCCTAAGGCCAACCCGGAGGTTGTGCTTCCACGATTCTGAAATTAACCCTTGTCGCCTCTGTATTTGAATAAGCAAGGTTTTTCAAATAGTAAGGGAGGGTGATTTATATAAGGACCATTTGTCTTCATAATAAATTTATTAAACCATCATTGCTGCTTTTTTTTTTTTCCTTTCATATTTGTCATCGCCAGAGTGGTAATTGGTGTTTGAAACCCGTGCTGGCATGTCATCAAAAGAAGCCTGCTGTTCTGATCTAGTGAAGCCGGCTTGGCAGCAGGGAGCCGGAGGAGCTAAAAGCACGTTGTTGGGAGGCCTGGGCCACAGGCAGTGAGATCTTCCACGAAAGGAGTGGCTGAAATCTTCCAGGTGTCCAAATTAACTCATCCACCCCTGTCTCTTGTTCAGCAAGAAGGCACGAAGGTATCTATTGAATTCACTGAGCTTCTTAGACAAGCACAGGTTAAATACACAGACCAGGATGGTGGGCTAGCACTTCATTACAGTGCATTAATTACCATCACCTCCAACTGCAATTAATAACAATTAAGGGTCTTGTAATAACATGAGCACTGTGTGTAGCTACTTTAAAAGCTGCAGGAAAGTGGAATGGATGGTTTTGGAATACCAGAGTTGGGAGGGTCAAAGCCATTGTCTTCCAGTAAGCGTAGGAAAGGTGTTGTCAGGCTTAGCAAGCTGAGTGGCACATGCTACAGGCTGAGGTAAGGAACAGAGACCCAGAGACAGCCTTCTTTGGACAGGGAGGCATTATAAAATGGCCAGAATTTGAATGTCCTTAGGCTGGACCTGCATTCTCCGATTCCAGCATGCTTCTGAGACTATTGCCTTCCTGTACCTGCCTGTGTCCTGAGGTCGAATTCTAGTCTGCTCTGGGGTGAAGAAAGAGTCCAGAAAGGTCTAGATAGCATGCTTCCCTCATAGGTCTGTTGGAAAGTGTAAAGGATTGAATGCATGCGATGCCCTTACTAACACTTCTGGCACTCAGTAAGCGGCCAGCAGATTTGAGCTCTTTAAACAAAGAAGTGACATTTATCTCCTCCAGTGAGGCAGGTATTGGAGACTGGTCTTTTATACCTTGTTATGTGTTTGAACAACTTGAGAGGTTCTCTAGGGTTTCAGGAAGCTGCCCAGCCTCTCAGGTGCTCAGCTTCCTCAGGATGGATGGGGAGGACAACCATCCCAATTGCATAAGTGGAAGGACTCATTAACTTGCCTGATGCATAATTGGTGCTCAATGAATTTCAATTACTTTCTTTCTCTTATATCTTTTAAGTATTGAAGACTAGAATTTGAAGGATCCATCCACCTCAATCTTGGTTTATAGCAACACGGGCTGTAGATCTGTCAGGGTAGGAAGAATGCTTTGGGTATCATAGCACCAAAATGAAACTAATCCCTGCCACTTACAGCCATGTGACCTTTTCCAAGTGACCTCAACTTCAGAGTTGAGTTTCCATATAAGTAGGAATAATGAAAGAAACAAAGATATGGATGGATTTACTCTTTGAGATAAGATGTGTAATACTATTGAGAAGAGCTTCCTACATTCTAGCTGCTATGATGGTTATGTCCAACTTGAAATGAGAGCTCACCTTTTCATCCAAAGGCATCCATAACTGTGTGTTATCATTGCGTCCATTGGGGAATTGACTTTAAAATGTTAATTTTTACTCACTTTTTCAAAATGCAAATTTAGAACAAATAATATTATGCACTTTAAAAAGTTGTAATTTCATGAAACTTAGGTGCTTTCTAGAAAATTGAGGTAACAAAAGCATGTATATATATATATATCTG
>NW_026000082.1:8742136-8771234 GCF_001458135.2 Marmota marmota marmota | reverse complement strand
AAGCATGTATATATATATATATATATATATATATATATATATATATATATATATATATACCCAAAATAAATTAGAGCTAAGTAAGTCAAGATCTGTCACTCTAAAACTTGCTTGGGAGTTTTCCTACATATACTGATAGATATTTTATCCTCTGGAATAAAATATTTTTGCTAAAGCAGCAGATGCTTTCTTTCTCTAATGAATTACTAGTTTTTTTAAGGTTAAATATATAAGTCTATAGTATTTTCATTTTTTGGAAGATTTTTCTATTTATCTTGGGAAATTACAGAGATGACAAAAATCTAAATATAATTTGATGCAAATATATTCAAATAATTATAGGATGAAAAGCAGAGTCAAATTTCCCTGCATGGGCTGAAGATGGGTGCTGGGAAGGGAGGTATTTTTTTGCTCTTAGAAGGCAGGTTTGAGATGTCCCATAATTGTGGAGGTTAGACAATCCAGTGCCTATTTTAGGCAGAAATTGTTCACTTACAAGAACTTCCTTTTCTTCTATTTGCCTTTTCTCATTTCTTCCTCCCCCTGCCTTTATTCCAATTTTTCACAACGTATTTCCTTTCCTCTTTCTTCTCTTTCTCTGTCTTGTCCTTCCTCCTCCTCTTTCCATCCCTGACTCGGTCTTTCCTGTGTGTGGTTTTCTGTTGGTTCAGTGCCCCTGTGTTTTCCTCTCTGTGTTCCTACTTATCTCCTTCTGTCAATCTCATTCACCGAGTTGCAGTGACAGATCAGCAGGAGCAGGAGTAAGCTCCAGGAGTGGATATAAAGAATGCCCAGCTCCATCACTGCTCTGATGGGGCCAAATTCTCACAAGGGAAGAAAACCACGAGGCAAAAAACTCTGCTAAAAAAAAAAAAAGTGGGGGAAAGCATTGCACTAGAACTCAGTGAGCACCTGGGGAAACAGGGTTGTGTCCTGTCTTGGAAAGCCAAGGGAAGTTAAAAGATGAAGCTTCAAACTATACTTGAAGGGTGAAAGGAAGTTGTCCAGGCAGAGGGATGAACAGGGACAGACACAAAGACTTATGTGATTATAGAGAGCTTAAGAAATGGTGGGAAGATTAAGTCAGGGGCTGCTAGCTTAGAGGAAGGAGAGGGAAGATGGGTAGGGGGGGCATCAAGAGGAAGGGGTGATGACTGGGTATGTGTGTGGGGGGAGGGGCTGCCCAAGGAGAAGCTCTAACAGCTCTTATGGTCTTACACCAGTCCTGGCTCAGTACCCCAAACACCATCTCTTGGATACATAGTCCAGCTTAAAAAATAAAACCCCAAAGCCCAGTCAGTCAAGGCTTTTATTTTCCTAAATAGGGCCATTTACAAAATACTGTCTATTAGCATTATAATTTTATGAAATAAATGACATTTCGCACCAGAAGTAGTAGGATAAATAATAAGAATAAAGGATATTAGTTGAAAATGGATTATTTAAATTTATGTAAAGCTCATTGTTATATCCATCCCCACCTCCCAAGTTTGCTTTAAAGCAGTGAGAACCTGATTATGAATCAGGATCATCACTCGTTTCAGGAATCCGTGCTTGGGAAAAGTAGAGGTGTGTGCTGTGTGCAGTGTCCTGTAGCTCACATTTGTGTTTGGGCAGCAGTGAGGAGCTAGCGAAGGTTCTAGGAAAGTCACTAATGTCCTCCAGCAAGGCCCTCCAATTGTGAGGTCAGCAAGACCACCTGTCTCGAGCTGGCTATGTTCTGTGGGTCACAAGCTCTGGGGGTCTAAGTTTCCACATGTGCTATTAGAGAATGATCACAGCGGTCACAGATGGTTTAGGGAGTTCAGGTACTAACAGACCTGGAGGCATCTAAATGTGTAGAGGTCAAGTGCAGGGATTATGAGTACCAAAGGCTGGTCTAATCCTGAACATTGGCAGCTAGTGAGCTGAGGTACATGGAGCCATGGAGGGGTGTGTGGCCAGGTCCAAGCTTCCCTTAGTCCATAAGAAATGGGTGGCTTCTAAACAACAGACATTTATTCCCACAGATGAGGAGGCTGGGAAGTTCAAGATCCAGGTGCTGGCAGATTAGGCGTCCAGTGGGAGTCTGCTTTATAATTTATAGACAGCTATTTTTTTTTTTTCACTTGAGTTCTCATATGGTGGAAGGGGCAAGGCAGCTTTCTAGGACTTCTTCAATTAAGCACTAATCCAATTCATGAGAGCTCCACCCTTATGATGTAACCATCTCCCAAAGGCCCGACCTCCAAATACCATCCCCTTGGAGTCTGGGATTTCAACATATAAGTTTTGAAAGGACATAAACATTCAGTCCACTGCACCATGTGAGATGGTTAATTTTAGGTGTCAACTTGCCTTGTCACAGGGTGCCTATATTTTAAACATTACTTCTGGGTGCCCTTGAGGGTGTTTCCAGATGAGATTGGCATTTGAACTTGCCCTTCATGTTGACAGGCATTGTCCAATCAGTTGAGGGCATGAATAGAACAAGAGATAGGGAAGGAGGAACTCACCCCTTGTAGCTAGACTGCTTGAGCTGAGACTTTGATCTTCTCCTGCCTTTGGCTCTCCTGGTCCTCAGGCCTTCAGACCCAGATTAGAAATCTACATCTTCCACTTCCCTGGATCTTAGGCCTTTGGACTCAAACTGAATCAAACCCATTGGCATTCTTGGACCTCCAGCTTGCAAATGGTAGATCATGGTGGGATATCTTTAGCCTCCAAGCTTCCATATTTCTGTGATCCAACTCCTTATAATAAATCTCTTCCCATATACATGCTATTGGCTGTGTTTCTCAAGAGCCCTAATACTACCATGCCTCTTAAGTACCTGTATATAGCGGCCATTATTGATGCTATTATTGTGGACCAGCATCTTCAAAGGGCTTTCTCATCATCAATTTCACTGGGTTTGGTGTACTTACTTCATATAAAATTATGTTATTTTTAAGTACTAGACAACTAGTGATGGAAGAAGCAGTGCCTTCTTTATCCATTGAAGATTGAGAACTTAATCACTGAAAGGCAGATAGTAAGTATTAAATACATACTTTTAATTGAAATTTAAAAAAGAAACTTCTCCCAGATCTTATAGTGACTTAGGAGCTTAAGTAAAATTTTAACCAAAGCCTGTGCCAATGCCCATGCTAATAATCACTGTGAACACATGCTCTGACTGTAAACCCTAGAGAATATGCTGCATCACACTAATACCTGGAGAAGGAGTGGGGAGCAGGTCTTGTAGTTCATCTGTTCAAGTCCCAGCACCTCGTATTCCTCTGCAATAAATGCCCAAGGTTACTACTCCTTGCACTACTTCTTTGCTGCCCTGGTAGAAGAAGGTGCTAAATACTGATAGTTCCAGACCCAAGTTCAACCGTGCCAATGGTCCCATGAAAAGAACACCTGTTAGGAGGCAGATGATTTGGAACCGAGTCTTGACTTTGCCTAATGTAAACGGGGTTATGTGACCTTGAGCAAGTCACAATCTCTCTGAGCTTCAGGTTCCTCATTTGTGCAAGATGGATAATGGCTCCTGCTTTGCCTAACACTCAGGGATATTTTAAGTTCAAAGTCAATGCATTGACATGTAAGGAAGCATTTATAAAGTGCACTGTGCTGCACAACTGTTAGCTATTAATTTTAGAGGTCAGGCAGAAGTCACCGTCAAAGGCACAAGGGAACAGACAGTCCAGATATGGACAGAAACCGTGGCAGGTGCTGCAGGCATCTTAGCTTCTTCCCAGGCTTTCCTGTCGAGCCCATGACTCTTAAGTCATTTGTCCCACCACTCATTCTTTTTCTGCTTCATTCATCACATATTCACTGAGTGGCCCCTCAATATCAAGCAATGAACCCTGAAAAACCTGAACTAGGTAAGATGTGATCCAATCTCTTTCCCTAGGAAGTTCATGGTCATTGGGCAGATAAGCAGGGGCAATTGAAAGCTCATAACACACCTAACAGTATTTGGCCATTATATGACTTTTGTACTAATCACTCAAGAAGAACAATAACAAAACAACCCATTCTCTCTTACCAGATATTGCCTTTTGTAGTGCTCACCTTTGCCATACACATTTCCTATTTGGTTTCAACATGCTACTGCTTATTTGTTATCTTATCTGGCATTTTCTTCAAATTAGTTTTACAAAGTTTTATTCTTCTCATTTCCAGTCTTTACTGTCTTTCTTCAATATTTTCCAGGGGTCTTTGTGCTTTGGAGAGCTTCAGTTTTTGTCTCAAAGCAATAATTAAGTCTAACACTTATATTGTGCTTACTATGTGGCCAATGCTGTTCCAAGCACTGAACGCATATTAACTTAATTAGCAGTCTATTTGATCTCTCCTCACTTGTCTCCTTAGCATTTTTCTACTTTCACTGAGTTCTTATAGTTCTTACAAATTTTAAACCTTTGATTAAAAGCCTAAATGAGTAAAAATGCATAAAATTATATAAGTAATTAAATCTTCAGAAACACAACTCCTATAAACAGCCCTCTGCTCTATATTGCATTACACAAAAGTGGCACATATACTGTTACATGTTGCAGAAATCCTGAGTTTATTTAAGAAAAGATTATAGAGAATATGCCAGAAATACATGCATTTCTTATAAATGCCCCGGGGCTGTTTGTGCCCTGCCAATATCAATATTTATAAACTGATGGGGATTTCATGTGACCCCTGGCTGAGGCATTCATATAAAAACTCACCCCCCTACCATTAATTAGAGAATGTGCCTGAGTGTTGTAGGGTGCTATGGAGGTGACAGGGCCCAGAGTGATGTAACAAGCATTGGGAACACTGCCCAGGAGCTAATATAGCCTAAGAAGGGGAAGGAGAAAGAGTTTTAAATTTTTTTTTAAAGTTTTACATTAGTATGCTAAGCCCCCCACCCCACAACAAAATACCACAGATTAGGAACAGAAACACAGAAGTTTTTTTGTTTGTTTGTTTGTTTGTTTGTTTTTCTTGTAGATATGGAGGTTGGTAGTCCAAGAAATTGGAAGGTTTGGCTTCTCCTAAGGCCTCTCTTTTGGGTTTGAAAGTGGCTGCCATCTTGCCATGTCTTCCTATGTTCGTACTCACGCCAGTGTTTCGTTGTGTTTAAATTCCTCTCCTTATGAGAATATCAATCAGACTGGATCAGGACCACCCTCACAATCTCATCTATCCTTACCTGCCTCTTGAGGGATACTGTCTCCAAACACGGTCGCATTCTCAGCTATTCGGGGTTAGGGCATCGACATAGGAATTGTGAGGGAACACCACTCAGCCTATCACAAACAACCTTAAAGGCTGTTTCCAACAGCAACCCCTCTGGAAAGTCTTTCCAGATTTTTCTAGGCAGTTAATTGCAGGGATTCCCAGGACACACTGTCCATTCCCCTTTATACCATGAACTACACCATATTGTAATTTTCTTTTCCCCTGGATGTACTCACCCCCTCCCCTGACCCTTAGACTTCCTACTCTAATGTTTCAACTGAGAAACTCTCTTCTTTATATCCCCATCACCCAGCATTGGGTGGGTAAGGTGGGATTAGCAAGAGATTATAAAATGACTGATTGAAGAAGTGAGGGTGGGATGTGTCGGTGTCGGGTTTCTTAAAAGAAACAAACTGAGTAGTTCATGTTAAGCCAATTGTGCTGGTCAGCTTTTCATCACTGTGACCAAAATACTCCACAAGAACAATGTAGAGGAGGAAGAGTTCAATTTTAGGCTGATAATTTCAAAGATCTCGGTGGTCTGCTAAGTCCATTGATCTGGAGCTGCTTAGCTCATGACAGCCAGATGGAGAGAGAAGAGAGACAGCGACAGAGACAGACAGACACAGACAGAAAAAAGAGAATATGAATATGCAGTCAGGAGCCAGGAACAAAATATATTTCCCCATGGGAGCCTCCCTGCTAAGTGCCTCCACTTTCCCCAGGCATGTCCTACTTAACTACAGTTACCACCCAACTATCCATTTAAATTTTTAATCTGTCCAGAGGATTAATCCACTGATTAGGTTACAAACTCTTATAATCTAATCCTTTCACCTCTGAACATCCCTGACATTCCTTATTGTCTAACACATAAGCTTTAGGGAGAGATACTTTATATCCAAAGGGATAAATCAAGGGAACAGAATGCTGGTAGACCATCCGTTAAAGGAAAGATTTGACCAAGTGTAAACCTAGTCTGATAATCCAGGCAGAGTGGAGGTGTGGAGCTGACAAGGTTACTGGTCAGGAACAAAAGTACAGAGACCACAAAGACTGCAGTGGGCAGAGCCTGCTTGCTGGATCCAGAGGCCCCTGATGCAAAGTCCAGCTTTGTTTCTTAACTGCATGACTATGGGCAAGTCATTGAACTGTTCTAACATGTAATTGCTTTGTTAGTAAAATGGGATATTATTAACTAATTGGTAGAAGTGTGTGTGAGCTAAATGAAGAAACTCATGTGGAGAGCCCACACCAGGGTGTGGTACATAGTAGTTGCTTGACAAATGATAAAAATTTCTATAACCAGAGGGTCTCAAATGTTTTGGAAGGCTGCTTAGGTTGTTCGGGTTTAGTTCTCTGGATCCCTGAAGGACTCCTCCGAAAACCTGAACAGATTTAGAAACACTGAATCTGCCAGAGGGAGGCCTTCTAGATCCATTGCAGCCAAGAGAAATTGTCATAGCATTAGAAATGTGGAGTTTTATTTCCTTTAAAAAATTACATTAGCGCTCCTTGGAGTTCAAATGAAATGCATTCCCATGATAATACTCAGAGCTTAATGTTCATAACATTTCAGAATAAAAAAAATCAGTTCTTTATTTACTTTGTGCTTATTAAACAGAAAAAAGATGAAAGGAGCAAATAGAGGAAAGACAACCAAGATTATTTCCAATTTCTCTAGATATCCCTTGCACCTGGATGCTTTGATCATGCCGTAGAAAAATCTGGGGGTACAATGAGGCTCAAAAACAAAAGAGAAAAAAGTCACTCATTCCTGTCATCCAGATGTTTCATTTGTAAGGTAACGAATAGCCAAAGGACCAACTATCTGGGGAACTGACTTCAGATTTCAATTGTCTTGAATTTTCATAGACCTGAAGAATCATAAGTACAAGAAGACCTTGAGAGGTCATCCGGAACCTGTGTAAATTTTAAAACTCTTTAGCTCAATTGTTTTTGAGAATGATGGAAGAGGAAATTTTATAACCTGCCTGAAGAACTCATTCAGGTGTTTGACAACCCTTACCTCAGGAAAATTGTCTCTTAGCACTAAGCTAAGTGATGCTTTCTGCTGAGAAAAAAAAAATGCCAGTTATTTGTTTCACCCACATGGTAGATAACTTGTGGTCTACTCATATAAAAAGGAGAGGATAAGTTAGTAAGAGATAGTAAAAGTTACCTTTGTCCTTGGAATCCAAAGAACTGAGTTCAAATCTCAGTGCTGACCCTCACTAGCTATATGACCTCAAGATAATTACTTTTCTTGTGTGACTGCCATTTTCATTTGTGCAAGAATGTACCCTGGGCTCGAAGCATGTTTAGGGCACCATACAAGGAGTAAGGTGGAATGATGACCAGGTTGTGGTATTATCATGTATTCTGCTGTTTTAAGTACTACAATACCTATGTATTTGTTGGTGTGCTACTTTAATTTTCTTTAACTCTGAAATTAAGTTAATATCTGTAGAACAAGATTGAGGATTTCATTATTCAAATTATATGAAAAGAGAAATTGATGCAAAGTGCACAAGTCTAGACGTGTCTTAAGGCTTTGCAAATTGCAATAAGTAACTATATTGTAGCCTGGTGAGACTCCTGTTGAATGAATGCTTATTATTGCAGTTCAAAGAATTTCCAAGAAAGCAGAAGATGAAGGTGGCAGTGTGGAAATGAACATAGGGACTTGGATCTCAGAGTTGCCAACTATCCATGATATAAATACACAAGATGTAGACCAGTCAAATGTTTTCTTTGGTTGGGTCAAGGGGAAGTACAACTCCTTATCATTTATAGTCCTTGTTGGGATGGGCATGGGATAGGCAAAGAAGAATTAAAAATAATAGTAATAATAATAATAATAATAAACAAAAACAAAAAAAAATATCAAATAAGAAATGTTATTATTGAACAATGAAATTCAGAGGAAGATATTTGGGGTAAGCTCTCCAGTGTCTCTTTCTCATTCTTCTGACTGTTCAGAAAATCATCAGAAAGACTTTTTCAGCAGTAAAAAAAGGTGTGCATGAAGATATGTTTCAACTTGACTGTATCACTGACCCACTTTGTTTTTTAGCTAGCACATTTTTTTAAAAAAGCAAATAATATTCTGATTTTTAACTTCTATAATTAATTATATTTTCCTAATTGATGTGCTATTTATAGTTGGAATCTTCATCTTTAGTGACTTTTATCTCCCAATTTATATTATAGTTATAATTTCCCTAATGTTTATATTGGTATGTCTTTTATATCTCAAGTACATTAAATAATTTAGTTTCTTTGAGCTTTTTCTTTTATAAATTCTACAAACTTTCAAAATAAAATATTGATAGTATGTAAAATAAACACTGAAATAACATATTTCTTATCTTGCCTCAACACTGAAAATGCTAAGACAGGTCAATCAAATTGAGAGGAACATGACATCAAACAGGGAAATGTACCAAGACCCAATGAAGGGGTCAGTAGCCCAAATCAGCAAGGGCAAGGAATCTGCCCTTGGCTGGCACCTCCCCTGCTGCTTGTTAGCAGGACCTGGGGCTCTTGGGTAGACTGTGAGCAGGCATCAACCTCAGGAGAGACATCAGAGTTATCTGTCAGTGAGGTGGAACGCAGTGCTGTCTGACATGACAGATATTTCATTGTGGCATCAGAGGGAAGAGATTTCAATGAGTAGGAAATTATTGCCTATGGTATGTGGGACTCAGGGACGCCAAGCACCTGTTATGCCTAAATTGCAGAACATTGTAAGTTTTGAACATTAGGGTGTCTCTAAGAGCCTCCACACAATACATGAGGACTTGTTATTAGAGGTAGTTTAATAGCTGCCATTCAGACTGGAGTAAGATGAAATCTTAGAGTAGTTTTGATTTCCATTACTAGAGATATTGAACATTTTTTCATATATTTGTTGAATGATTCTATCTCTTCTTCTGTGAAGTGTCTGTTCAGTTCCTTAACCCATTTATTGGTTGGGTTGTTTGTTTCTTTGGTGTTAAGTTTTTTGAGTTCTTTGTGTATCCTGGGGATTAGTGCTCTATCTGATGTGCGTGTGGTAAAACTTTGCTCCTATTCTGTAGGCTCTCTCATCACCTCACTGATTGTTTATTTTGCTGAGAAGAATGAGAAGAAGCTTTTTAGTTTGAATCCATTCCATTTATTGATTCTTTTTTTGTGGAGTGTGCAGTACCAGGGATTGAACTCAGGGGCACTTGACAACTGAGCCACATCCCCAGCCCTATTTTGAATTTTATTTGGAGACAGGGTCTCACTGAGTTGCTTAGCACCTCACCATTGCTGAGGTTTGCTTTGAATTTGTGGTCCTATTGTCTACGTGTCCCAAGCTGCTAGGATTACAGGCATGTGCTATCTTGTCCAGCTCGTTTATTGATTCTTGATTTTATTTCTTGCTCTTTAGAAGTCTTGTTAAGGACAAGCAACAATAAGTGTTGGTGAGAATGTGCAGGAAAAGCCATGCTCTTACATTGCTGGTGGGACTGCAAATTGTTGCAACCAATGTGGAAAGCAGTATGGATATTCCTTAGAAAACTTGGAATGGAACCACCATTTAACTCAGCTATACTACTGGTTGATTTATACCCAAAGAACTTAAAAACAGCATACAACAGGGACACAGCCACCTCAATATATGTAGCAGCACAATTCACAATAACTAAAATTGTGGAAGCAACCTAGATGCCTTTCAATAAATGAATGGATAAAGAAACTCTGTTATATATACAGAATGGAATATTACTCAGCATTAAAAAAGAATAAAATGATGGCATTTGCAGGTAAATGGATGAAGTTGGAGAATATCATGCGAAGAAAAGTAAGCCGATTCCAAAAAACCAAAGGCCGAATGTTCCCCCAATAAGTAGATGCTGATTCATAATGGTGGGGGAGGGGAGCATGGGAGGTATGGAGGAACTTTGGATAGGGCAAAGGGGAGTGAGGGAAAGGGAGGGGGCACGGGGGTAGGAAAGGTGGTGGAATGAGATGGTCATCATTACCCTAGGTACATATATGAAGACATGAATGGTGTGACTCTACTTTGTGTCCAACCAGAGAAGTGAAAAATTGTGTTCCATTTGTGTACAATGAATTGGAGAACACTCTGCTGTCATGTATATAATTAGAATAAATAACAAATAAACAAAAACAACAACAACAAAAAGAGGTAGTTTAATGTAGTGCTGCCTAGCTATGTATGGAACTTAGCGCAAACTATTTAATTCTATTATGACTCAGTTTCCTCACCTATGAAATTGTGTCAATGACACTGAACAAACACAGAGACTGAGAGAATTAAGTGATTAGTATCTGTAAAGGGTTTGGAAGAAGCCCCAGACCATGGTAAGGGCTCAGGAGGCCAACATGCCTCTAGTGGATTACTGTTCTGAGCCAGAGACTTTACCAGCACATCCCAAAGTAATGGCAAGGTGAAGTGGAGATTTTAAGAACTGTAGTGTTTATGTATATGTAACAATGAATTCCACTATTAAATATAATTATAGGCACCAAAAAAGGTTATATAATACAAAGCATCCATTGAAAAATGTTAATTTATTAAAACAGAATAAAAAGTGTTAAGACTATTCTTATAGAAATTATCAGCAGACAAGTTACTAAAATAAAGTGTAATTTAAAAATCCAGAAAATAGGTCTCCTCTTTAGTGGTATTTGGGTAAAGCTTGATATGCCTTTGTCATGAGCAGACTTCTAGTTAACATGGAACCAGGACTAACCACAGCAGAAAGGATTTCAAGGTGGTTTACAGACCAGAAGGAAACATGATAGTGATTTAATAGCATAGAGAGAATCTCCCCCGCCCCGTGTCTAGGATGAAATGAAGAAGAAAGTGGATGCCAACAATAGACTCATCCACTCACCCGGGGAATCCAGCACCTGGAAGAGACAGACAGAAGGACAATGGGGGGGACAGTGGCTGAGAAAGAGTGGGGAGAACATGGAGTGTGAGTGTTGTGAGGAGAAGGGAAACTCAGGAAGGCGATATTCTTACCACAGGAAGAGGAAGTCCAGGGACAATTCCTGAAATTGATAAATCAAGAAACAGCAATGTCATTGGGTTATTGGTAAAGGTGGAGTTATATTGCAGAATAAAAGATTAAAATAATGCAAGTCAGCTGGGCCCTGTGGCACACGCCTATAATCCCAGCAGCTTGGGAGGCTGAGGCAGGAGGATCACAAGTTCAAAGCCAGCCTCAGCAAAAGTGAGGTGCTAAGCAACTCAGTGAGACCCTGTATAAATAAACTACAAAAAAAAAAAAAAAGGCTGGGGATGTGACTCAGTGGTTGAGTGCCCCTGAATTCAATCCCCAGTACCCACCCCTGAAAAAGAATGCAAGTCTCAGAGTGGTGGATACATGAGAAGCAGGGTACTGCCATTCTTCAATAGGAGTTATAGTACTATTTGTTTCAAATGCATTATATAGATAATTTTTTTAGATTTAAAGCAAATAGTACTAGATTAAACAGTAGTTCTTATTATGTTCTATTAGATAAGAGTAAAGATATGATCAAAATGGGAAAGGTCGGTAATGAGATTTTTCTTAAAGTAGATAACAATTACCCATAAAGTGCCTTATCTACATGTTTTACAGTTAATATTGTTCCCTGAACCAAACTGAAAGCTACGTACCAAGTATGGGAGATGTCAAAGGTATGTCAAAATACAGGCCCCGGAGCGGTACCCTCTGCCAGCTTTGGTTGTGTCTACAACCAGAGCAGGATCTAGAGCAGCTGTGAGTGTTCTTGTGCCCTAATACTTAAAGGATTGTGAGGGGAGGAGAGGGGCCTCCCCAACTTAAGCATATATCAGAACCCCCTGGAGAGCGTGTGAAAATAGAATGCTTGACCCCACCTTTAGTTTCTGATTCAGTGGGGTCTGGGGTAGAGCCAAAAAATTTGCATGTCTAGTTGACACTGCTGGCCCTAGAACAGCATTTTGAGAACCACTGGCTTGACATGTGGTGGGCAGGCCACGGAGGAAAGCTGAAAGGAGAATACTGATCTTGGAAAGGTGTTTGAATAAGCTGCCTGCTGGGAGGGGAGGGACAGAGAGAGGAATTTATGTGCCCTATATATTTTCTAAGGCTGGCATTGTAATATCTTTTGATAATCTCCCTGGCTCAGCCCAACAATCCCTACTTAAAAAAAAAAAAAAAGTCTGGTTCCTATAATTCTAATAATATGTGCCCAGAATAGAGCCTACCAAAGAAAGTCTGAAAAATAGATTCAATTATCCTTCTCCACTATTGAACCTAAGCCATGCCATTAGAGGTAGGGAGAGAGGCTGAGCAAAACACACATACATTTTTCCAGGTATCTAAGAAGAAAGAAGTTGACCTAATCTCGAAGAGACTGAACAATCTTTTAAAATAATTAGATCATATAATATTTGTCACTATTCTCAATATGTTTACATTTACTTGTCTTATCAGCTCAAACTTTCTATTTCACAAGAGTCTACTGAGATCAGAATAGCAGACACAAACTTTAAGTTTTGTCATGATTGGGGCATACTGAACTTTGTGGTTAATTTAGGTGGTTAATGCAAAAAGAAAGTAAGAGATCCTAGTTTCAGTGCCTGGTTTCTTAAGGGAGAAGGCTGGCATTGGACATTGTAGGTCAGCTGGGTATGATCCCAGTTATCATCTCAGAGCCTCCACAAGCTCATCTTTGAAATGAAGATAATAGGGTGCATCCTTCACAGTGTTACAGATTTAATATTGTACCTGGCACATGGTATTGTACTGAAAGGATGTGAGCTCTAATTGTAGATAAAACTAGCTCTTTGAAGTCAGATTGGGTTCACATCTAGGCTGTCACTTGATTGTGGTTCCCTGGGGCAAGTTATTGAACCATTCTAAGGCATAAATAATTGTGTTAAAATAGGGATAATAATTTATAATCTAATGGGATTATTCCAAGGATTAAATAGAAACAAGTCGGATGGTATATATTCCCCATGGCACTCATAAGCACCTAACAAACAAAATTATATACACACACACACACACACACACACACACACACACACATCTCCTAATCCTTCTGAATATTAGGCTTCCTCATCTTTGAAAATAGAATATCTATCCTCACCTCTGTTACAGGTTTGAGGCTGAGAAAATATAATGAATATAAAAGAAACTTCTGTTCATTCATTCAAAAACTATTGTGTATCTTTCATATGTCAGCAAAATACTCATAAACAAAAGGTATAAAGTCCCTGTTTTCCTGGAATGAATTCTGATTTCTCCCACTAGAGTACAGGAAGGGGAGACGGATAAACAAACATATAATAGTAGAGGATGGAATATTTTAGAAGGATATAAAGCAAGGTGCAGAGGATAGGTCTGGGATGAGCAGGGTATGCTCTGTGAATAAGATGGTCAAGAAAGACATGGTCAACAGATCTCATCTGGGCAAAAGCCTGAAGAATACAACAGGTGAATCACGCAGATGCCAGGAGGACAGTCTAGGTGGAGGGATGCTTAGTGCAGTGTCCCCAGGATGGGTGTTTAGGGAGCTCTAAGGAGCTCAGGTTGGCTGCAGCAGCCAAGTGAGATGAGGAGAGAGTGCCATGGATCACATGGGAATCTGTTGGTCAGGGACTGAACTGTGCCTCCCAAATTCATATGTTGATGCCCCATTTTGAGGGGGGGCCACCAGTAAAGGGCTTTAAGCAATGACAGGAGGATATCTGAAAGGATGACTTGCTTTTGTGTGTAAAATATGGGGGCAAAGTTGAAAGCTCAGAAATCAGTTAGAAAGTTATTACTGTCATCACACAAGTAATGACAGACCACAGTGACAGCAGCAGAGAATATGACGAGAAGCAGCTGAATTCAGAATGCAGTTTGAAGGCAGAGCCAACACAATGTCCTGAGGGTGGAACACAGAGTATGAAGAAAAGATAGGGGTCAAAGGTGGCTCCAGCGCTTTGGGTTGAGTCTCTGGAAGAAAGGAGGTGTCATTCACTAAGTTGAGGAAGATTGTAGAAGCAGCTGAAGTGGGTGACCTAGTTTGGTCCTAAAGTTTTGAAGTTTGAGTTGCCAGGAAATACCCCATGGAGATGTGTGAGGATACTGATGGGATCCCGAGTTCAGGACCATGGTAAAATAGGAAATAAAAGTGTGGAAACCATTAGCATATGCATGGTATTTAGTGAACCAGGACAATCAAATTTCTGAATAATTGTCACATTTTTGAAAGAATGTGTGTGAATCAGCTGGGATCTTTGGTATCCTCCAATATTCAGATTCTCTACAGCAATCTCACTTACAGTCTTCTTTTTTTTTCTCATTGTGCTTTGCTTTACGAATAATATATTTTGCCATTCAAAAATGAGTAAGAGGAGGCACCATCTGTCAATACTCACATATATTTTAACATATTACAGGAATATCCCGATTGCCAGATCTATTGATAGGTTTGCTTATCAGCTATTCCACACTTAGCTATGTGTTGGGTACTGTGTTAACAACCAAGAAACAAAGAAAAAGATGCTTTTCCCAACCTCAGACAGTCATGTATTTTCAACTGTGTGTTGTAAGCATAAGGATAGAGAGATGCCCAGGGAATCAGAGAATCCCAGGCGAAGAGTGCCTGATCCAGCCCACTGAAGCCAGCAAGGGCTTCCCAGAGGAGGTGCCATTGATCTGAAGGGTAGGAAAGTGCAGGTACGTAGAGAAGTTGTTGGGGTTTCAGGGACAGCCAAGCACCAGTGCAGAGTGAAAGAAAGACTCTATGTGTATATCAGGACCACAGGACATGTGGGTCAGTAGGGATCATGTGGGATGCAGAGGTTGATAAAGACATAATGCTGGAAATGGGCCAGGGCATATGTAGCTCCTCAAATTCCTTAATTTTTTAAAATATTTTTTTTTAGTTGTAGATGGACACAATACTTTTATTTTGTTTTATTTGTTTTTTTATGTGGTGCTGAAGATTGAACCCAGTGACTCACATGTGTGAGGCAAGGACTCCACCCCTGAGCCACAACCCCAGCCCTCAAATTCCTTATAAAGGAGCAAGGATTAACTGCTACCTTAGCAGGGAGGTCAGGTAGGAGGGAGTATTGAGTATTTTAGGTGTCAGAGTCAGCTAAGGCAGTAATCCCAAACACTGGAAAATATTTGTGTATATAAGTTTCTTCATATACAACTGACATGAGTAAAAATTTGCAAGGAAACCACTCTTCAACAATAGGGAAATGACCACAAGCACGATGGTGAATCTACCCAATAACAGTCCGTTTATTTAATGGAATATCAGTTACTTAAAATGCTTGATACTGAGATATTCCATACCACAGGAAAATACTGATGGTATGGGTGAAATGAACCAGGCTTATATTTATATGTATAATCTGAAACACAGCAAAAATGTATAATCTAATGACTGAAGCCTGGTGTGGTGGAGCCTGCCTGTAGTCCCAGCTACTCAGGAGGCTGAGGCAGGAAGACTAAGTGCCAGGTCAATCTGGGCAACTTAGCGAGACCCTGTCTCAAAATAAAAAATAAAAAAAGGCTGGGCTGTAGCTCAGTGGTAGAGTGCCCCTAGGTTCATTCCCTAGTACTGCAAATAAATAAATGCATCAACAAATACTGAAAACAATATACCCAAGTGAAGATACATGGTTATTTTTGATATTTCCTCTAATTTCTAAGCTCCATGTCATATGTGTAGGTTTGCTTTAAAATTGAAATTCATGTATACTTCAGTAATCAAAAAGGTGCTTACAAAAGCATGACATTTACTTTTCCATAATAAAAACAATAAATCATGTGTGATAACTTTATTAGAGCTAAATGAGGAGATAATAATCAGTGTTTACTTTGGTTTTATTTTAGAAAACACAGGCTGTCGGCAGTGCTAGGTGAGCAGCATCAGGTTGAATGGCTGGCTGGGAGCTGCAGAGAAGCACGTCCTCTGATGTGGCTTGCAAGCCTCCACTCTTTTCCACACCTGCCATGCACCCCACCCTTCTTTCCACGGTGCCTGTAGTTTGGATCTAGTGCAAAAATGCCCTTAGCATCATAACTTGGCCTGGGTTGAACCTTGTTGCTCACAGCAATCTGCATGACCTGGGGTGGGGGGCACAATGCTGAGGATTGTCTCCTCTTCGCTAATCCACGGGGCTAAAAGCACAGCTCATGCTCTTGAGGAGTTTGGTCAATGTGCTCAACTGTGGAAGACACTAGAGCAGCTGAGGAAGGAGCTTGAGGAATAGGTAAGGGTTTCCCTGGTGGAAGAGGCAGGAAGAAGCATTCCAGGTAGAAGAAATGGTGTGGAAAGTGTCCATCATATTCAGGAAACAGACACAGGCTATCCAGTATGGCCAGAAAATAAATATAGGCGTGTGTGTGTGTGTGTGTGTGTGTGTGTGTGTGTCTGTCTGTCTGTCTGTCTCTGTGTGTGTTATGAAAGGTAAGATTGGAAAGTGAGGATTCTATAGATGGGGTCTGGGAAGTTAGTGAAGAACTTTAAAGTTTACTTTAAGGAGCTTTTCCAACTCCAGTAGGCAAAAGGTAACCATTGAAGTTTAAGCCAAGGAGTGGCCCGATATTTGTAATTGAGCTGGGTATTCAGAGGGGAGTGTAAAGGAGGCTTTGGAAACTGAGAGTAGAGATAAACTCTTCAGACAGGCATGTGAGTTTGAACTAAAGCAATATCATTATCCCTAGTGAGCAAATGCTCTGAGCTGAGTATTATGCCAAACCCTGGGGATGCATTGTGAAAGGTTCCTAGACAAGATCCCTGCACTCAGGAATCTTGCATTGCAGTATCCAGGAGAGGACAGGAAATGTTTGAGTCTGTTTCAGAATCCTCAGGTCATATTAGCTACTCCCTACAATGCTGCAACAAAATGCAACATCCTGATCAGATCATCCTGGATAGAGTGCCTTTCTATAACCTACAACATTCATTCTCTTAATTGTAGCTAAAAAAAAAAAGTCTGATAAATAAACTGGGAAAACATATTTTGGAGTATGACCCCCTCCTTGGCATGTACAATTTGAAGCTCCTGATTTGAGTGGTTCCACCGTGGCCCACCGTGGACAGTCTGCAGTAAGGTGGAGGTTGGAGCTTTAGTCAGATGAGGTGAATGGAGAAGCTGATCTGTGAAGTTTAGGCTGAGCCCAGTGCCATTTTTGTGTGTGATGGAATGCAAGTTACTACCCCATTCTGGGAATTAAGTTCCTCATCTGACACAGGAAGTTGAAACACATCGGCTCTGAGCTTCCTGAGAGCTCTGATTTCATTTGTTTTTCTCAGACATGCTAATTTGAAGGGAATGCATCCAGTGATGTAATGAACTCCTATTAATGTTTTGGATCTATTATGTAATCTAAATGATTTTAGATCTATTAGATCTAAATGTATCATACTTATATTTCCTAACCTTTTACACTTTACCAAATATTTCACATTTATGGCACCACATACTCTTCACAACCACCTTTTAGTCCTGTGTTTACAGGTAAGGGAACGAAGGCAAGTGAAAGAGAGAAATCAAGGCCACACAGCCAACATGTATTAAAGGGAACCTTCAATTGACCTTTTAGCTCCAAAGTGGGGCCTTTTATTTACTTCAAAAGCTCCCTGCTCTCCCTGAGCTCCCATTCCCCTGTTCTAATCAATCCATGTTTAGGATGTAACAACTCAAATAGGATATTAGGTAAGTTAAATGAGTTCAGTTCTAAGGACTCACTAAAAGAGAAGAATGACTACATCTTATCGAACTTAATTTGTGAGCCATCTGGGAGCATTACCTTCAATGGGACACCCAGCGTTAGTGTCCCCAGCTAAGAGACACTGATAAATAAGGACACTGGCATTAGAACCACATTAGGGACATGTGTTAAACACAGGGAGGTGAAGAATCTAGAGACCAGTAAGCTCTGGATGGTCTTTCTGTTTCCCTTGAAAGTGCTTATAGGGAGAGTCATACTTGGCTTAAACAAAGTCTGCTGTCAGACAAAATTCCCATAGAGATGTCCTTCAGAGGACATCATCCTGGAGCAAACTGAACACACTAACCATGTTTGGCACTCAAAGAGTTTAATCCTGGTGATCTGCACTCAAACTCACCCTTGGCATTAGTGACTTTTACCAAATACCTAATTTTGAGTCTGAATTTTTCACCCCTGAAACATAATCATCATTTCCTCGAAGGCTGCTATAAGGACAGATGAGCAAGCTGAGGCTTGGGAGTGGACAGGAGAGGTAAGTGGAGGTTGGCTCATTGCACAAGAGCCAAGTAACAGAGCTTTCTAAAGCTTTGCCCAAGTTTCTGTCTTATTCCATGTTCCTATTCTGCTGTTATATTTGACTTCCACTAAGTTCCTGGCTTCTGTATGTAAGAATTTCTAAGGTCCTTAATTTAACTTTCTCCTAGTGCCTCTTTCTGTGGTTCAGTCTACCCAGCGTCCTCTCTGAATTAACACTGTCTGACTTATTTGCATCTAACACCTAGCTTTCAGGACAGCTCCTCTTTGACTCTGGCTACCTGCATTCAAATATTTCCCTTTGCACTTTAATTATCAATCCTTCCCTTCCGCTCCCCTCCCCTCCCCAATCCTTCCCTCCCCTTCCCCAGTCCTCTCTCCCTTCCCTTCCCTTCCCTTCCCTTCCCTTCCCTTCCCTTCCCTTTCCTTCCTTCCTTCCTTCCTTCCTTCCTTCCTTCCTTCCTTCCTTCCTTCCTTCCTTCCTTCCCAGAAATCTTTACAGGACATCCACACAATTATAGGCTCTAAGGTTTAAGGGAATAGTGGATGAATCACAGATTTCATTCAGAAAGGTCTGGGTTCAACTTTTAGTTCATAAAGTCACCAGCTGTGTGGCTTTGAAAAAACTGACTCACTTTTCTAATCCTCTACTTTACTTATAAATGTGGACAATAGCTTCCTTACATGTTTGGGCTAAGATTTATCATCATTAGCATATTAGGGTGCTCTGTAATTTTTTTTTAAATTCTAAGTGCTAGAAATAAAGATGCATAAAAAAATCCCCCAAATCGTGGTCCTAGAATCATAGGAAAATATAAAGAGTAAAGAAAAATGCAAACAGAAAAATATAAAGTTATCCCTTTGGCTCCATGGGGCATTGGTTCCAGAACCTCTAAAGATACTGAAATCTGTGTACGCTCAAGTTCCTTATAAAAAATGATGAATCATTTGCATGTGACCTGAACAATCCTCAGATATGCTTTAAGTCATCTGTAGATTACTTATACTATCTAAAACAATGTAAGTGCTGGGTAAATAATTGTTATTACTATATTGTTTAGGGAATAATGGCAGAAAAAGTCTGTAAATGCTCAGACATATACAACTTCAACTTCTCTATTATTCATTAGAATGGTTGCATTTGTATATACTTAATTTCATCAGTTGTATCATTTTGAAGTCTCTTAATGATAGCTTTTAGATTTTTTATTTGTAGTTGGCTTTATAATAGGTTGTTTTATTATGTCTACTCTGTTTTTGCTGTTTTGTTTTAAACTGGGTTGAGTAAGAAATGTTTAATCATTCTTTCATAGTTAAATATTTGCCCTTTTTGATCAGCTTTGTAATATTTTTTACTTGTAAGTAATTTTAGTATGTGATCTATTTTAAAAGAAAATACTATACATTTAATTTCTTCAATTTTTTTTTTAGTTTAGGAAAGCAGTACTATGGTAGATCCTGAATAATAAAAAATAAGAGTATCCTTCTTACTAGCTGACTTCAACATATAGTACAAAGCTAAAGAGGAAAAACCAGCATGGAAATGGGGCAGAAAATAATAGACACCTAGACCAATGCAACAGAATAGAAGACAGAGAAATAAATCCACACACTAAAAGTCAACTGATTTTCTGTAAAGGCACGGAGAACAGACATTGAGGAAGTGATGGTTTCTTCAATAAATGGTGCTTGGAAAACTGGATATCCACATTCATGAAAATGAAACTGAACATCTATCTCCACTGCATGTAAATATCCACCCAAAATAAATTAAATTTAAATGTGAGATCCCAAATTTTGAAAGTACTAGAAGAAAATACAGGGGGAATACTTCATGGCATTGGTCTAGGCAATTTTTGAGGGGGGTATAAGACCCAAAAGTACAGGTATAAAAGCAAAAGTAAACTAACTGGATTACATCAAACTAAAAAGCTTCCATACAACAGAGTAAATAACCAACAAAGAGACAACATACAGGATAGGAGAAGATCCTGGCAAACTAAGCACCTTACAAGGGATTCGTATCCAGACCATGTGAGGAAGTCAAGCAACTCAATAGCAAAAGATCAAATAATCCCACTTAAAAATGGGCAAACTACTTGAATCAAGGCATTTTTCAAAAGGAGACATACAATGGGCAATAATATATGAAAAAATCCTCAGCATTACAAGATGAGAGAAATGCAAACAGAAACTATAGTGGGGGCTAGAGTTGTGGCTCAGTGGTAGTGCACTTCTCTAGCATGTGTGAGGTACTGGTTCATCCTTAGCACTACATAAAAATAAATAAATAAATAATATAAAGGTATTATGTCCATCTACAACTAAAAATATTTTAAGAAAACTATAATGTGTTATCACTTCACCTCAATTACTGTTATCAGAAAGATAAAAAAAAAAATAACACTAGCACTACAGGTGGGGAAATGGGAACCCTTATACAATGTCAGTGCAAATGTAAGTTGGTACAGTTCTATGGAAAACAGTTCAGTGGTTCCTGAAAAAATTAAAAATATCAGATGACTCAGCAACCCCACTACTGGGTATTTATATGAATCAAATGAAGTCAGTATATTGGAAGAGATAGCTGCACTTCTGTGTTTATTGTGGCACTATTCAAAATAGCCAAGATATGCAGTCAAGGTAATTGTCCACCAGATGATGACAAGATAAAGAAAATATAGTCTATATACTCAATGGAATATTCAGCTATAAAGAAGAATGAAATCCTGTCATTTGCAAAAACAGAGGACACTACATTAAGTGAAATAAGCCAGATACAGAAACACCAACACTGTATATGATCTCGTTAGTGGTACCTAAAAAAGCTGTTGATCTCATAATATAGAGCCGAATAGTGGTTATAGAGATGAGAGAAGATAGAGGGGAGAAGATGATAGGAAGAGACTGGGAAACAAGAACAAAGTTATTGTTAGGAGGAATGAGTTCTGTTATTCTAAAACACAATAGGGTGACTATAACCAACAATATTACCATGTATGTTTCAAAATTATTAGAAAGTAAGAGGATTTTGAATGTTTTCACTCAAAGAAATGATACACATTAAGATGAAGAATATACTAAATATCATGATCTGATCATTATACAATGTGTATATGTATCAAAATATCACACTGTATCCCATATGTGTATATACACACACACACGAATATATATATATAATTTGTGTCTCATTTGAAGCACAATAAACTTTTTAAAAGCCAACATTCTCGATTGTCCACTTCATTATAAATTCTAAAGCTCAACATTTGATCACCACCTCATAACCAGCATTTATTTCCCTAACTCAGATGTGAGCTAATCTGAGACTGAGGAGACGGAATCAAGTCAGAAGGGTCTCCAACACCCAGAGGAGCTCAGCCTTCACTGGACTCACAGGCAGGTTGGCTATGGGTGTGTCCATTTTACAGCTGAGGACACTGAGGCCCTCAGAGGATAAATAAGCAGATGCAGTCAGCACTCTGGGTTGGTAGTATACACACACTGGTCTTCTGTGTCTTATTCTGTGACTCTCTCCTTTCTCACTATAGCACCATGACACTGTAAACATCCAGAGTTTAAGATACCGTCTTCAGAAGACACAGGAATGGCAGAAGAGACAGGGATGGGGAAACAGATGGACCAGAATAGTCTTTCTGGCACAGTCACATTTATGGGGTTAAATTTATTAAGAATCCAATTTTAAAGTTCAAAACAGTGAGAATTGGAGAGAGGGAATGTGAATGGGTGAGGTCCATGTAGTGAGAAGTCAGGAGAAGCTTTAGGGTAGAGAGAGGCTGAAGTCTTAAGGAAGATGTGGGAAGTACTCTGGGCTGAAAAACAGTTTTAGATTACAAGCTTAAGGGCTGGGGATGTGGCGTAGTGGTAGAGAACTTGCCATGCATGCATGAAGACCTGGGTTCAATCCCCAGTATCTCAAGAAAAAAAGAATAGTTACAACTTTCATTTCTTTTTTGGTGTATCACAGAAAATGAATAGGTTGCCTTATGAAGTAGAGAATCCCCATTATAGAAGCTTATGATTATCTATATCAGTCAGGGATCAACCAGGATAGCAGAAAAATATCACTAGTAGATCATGAATGTATGTATACATGTTTGTGTATACCAACACATATATGCATACACATATAATTAGGTATGTGTACATATATATATATATATATATATACACACACACACACACACACACACACACACACACGCACGCATGCACGTGATCTTCCAGTGATTGATTCTGCTCCTCAAATCAATGAATAAATAATTACATATATATTTAATGATCGTGTGTATTATTTATTTACTAGAGGGATTTGACTTTTTGCAGTTGTGCATGCTGGTTAGGCAGTCCAGGTCTCTTGACTCACATCAGGTACTAGAGTTTGAAGTCTTCTGAGCAGGCCATTAGGAAGGGAAGATGAATATGAATGGAGAGATCAGAAGCAGCCCAGAATGCTTAAGCATGAGCTGAAATCCATGAGAACCAACTGGAATCTTGATTCTCACTGCTTTCCAGATTGCTGATGCTGGTTATCTATATAAGCCAGGATCTCTTGTAAAGGAAGTAAGCATAATTATGTATGTGTGTACAAATGTCCTGTGTGTATACATATACATACATTCAGATATTATCATAAACATATACACATCTTGGATCTTGAGTATTCCCCAAGGGCCCATAGGTTAAAAGCTTGGTCCCCAGGGTGGTGACATTGGGAGGTGGAACCTATAAGATGTGAAGCCTAGTTGGAGGTCTTAGAGTCACTGGGAACATGACCTAGAAGGGTATTATGGGATGCTGGTCCTTTCCTCCCCTCTTTTGCTGCCTGGCCATGAGGAGAGTGATTTTGCCCCACTATGCTCTCTTCCATGGTGCACTGCCTTGCCATTGGCCCAGTCAGCAGGACTAACTAACTGATTATGGACTGCAACCTCCAAAACTGAGCCAAAGTAAACCTTCTCTCTTCATAAAGTGATTATCTCAGGTATTTTGTTATACTGATGGAAAGTTGATTAGCATGCACATTTATTTACATAAGGAGATAGGGAAGCTGAGAAGAATCCAAGCAAAGGGAAAGCAGTTTCAGATCCAGAGATTGCATCAGGCCAACTAGGTGAGTCTGCAGATCTGCAACAGTAGGTGCGCTGCAGAGGGGCTGTCAATTGCCTTCTATCCTTCAAATCTCTCAAGAATCTCCCTGTGGTCCATCTAACTAGAAGCATACAAGAAAATGAATTCTGGGTAATGTCAATCTAGCAAATTGGCATATTAAAAAGCTCCCTCACTCTCTAGGAAAGAATCCCATAGCTGGGAGAGGATTGACTTAGATGCTCTCTGGAGACCTGGCAGAAACTCAGAAACCTGCAGGCCTCTGATTGTTTAGCACCTGGGATGCTCTAGGCAGGGAGGGGGGGCTGTCCATGCACCCATAACTCAGCTTCTGTCTGCTTTTGTTCCTGTTTTACTGAGACCAGATATAGTGAAGGAGAATGTCTTCTCAGCTTCTCCCTTCCTTGTTGCCTAAGATCAAAGCATCTACCCTTTGCCTTTGAAGGATTTATAAGAGTGTGCATTATGACAAACAAAAAGAGTAGCTAACATTATAAATTGAGAAGAGTGTTCGAGACTCTTTTATATGCTTTATCTCATTTGATTCTTACAACAATCTGATATGAAAAGTATTATTGCCACCTCAATTTTATTGATGTGAAAATGAAGCTTAAGGAGATGGATTTGCTCAATGTCAGAAACCATTATGGATTAGAGCAGAGATTTGAATCCCTGAACCCAGTTTTAAAAAGTAAATCCATCATCACCACCAAAAATCATAGATGAAGGGAATCTCCCCATGGTTCCACACCCTCTCTAAGCTTTTAGAGTTGATCTTCCTGGTATCTAGAAATTCTTTTTAAGTTGGAGAATGCATAATTCTATGAGAAGAAAGAGAAAAGGTCAGAGGGTAAATAGAGGGACAATAAGAAAATCAAAACAAATAAGGAGGGACATAGGAATCACCCAAGGGGTAAATTAAGAAAGAGGGAAAAAGAAAGGAAGAATAGCAAGGAAAATTTTGCTTGTTTTATTATTATCTTATTATCTTATTATCCAAATGAAAAGGCACCGTGTCTCACTTCTGAGACTGGAACTGAATATAATGATGGATCCATCTAATTAATACAAGAAATAAATAGCCATCAGCTCAGCTGAACGATTTTGAAAGGTCTGTGACAAAAACAAATCCTCAAAGACACCAAGGAATGGGGACAGTGGCATTGGTATTAGCAATTATTCAGAATGCATTCTGAGCCTTCTCGGACAGGTCAGATCCTAGACCACCAAACAGTTGGCTTAGGAGGAGCTAATGGGGACAGGAGGGCTTTCCCCTGTGTTCACTTCTAGAAGACAACGAGAGCACAGAACACTTTGAGCATCACTGAGTAGACGAAACTGGTGGCTGAAGTAATATAACAGGCTGAGCATGTGTCTCTCACCTTCTGCAGACTGCCTGCCTTGAAGTCCTTCTCCCCTGGGACAGGGCTGCCCACCCTTGAGGTCCAGTTCAAATGGCATCTTCCCTTTCAGCATGCTGCCACGTTGCTTTTCTGGGCTCATTCATGACAGCTCTGTATATTTAGCTCAGCTCCTGGAGGGAAGGCCTGCATCCTGCATGTTTCCATACTGTCATTAATGACAGGACAAGTGCCTGGGAGACACGCTCAGGTTTGGTGTCACTGCACTTCACCCTGACTCCTTAAGCCTGGAAGCCTTTCAAAGGCTTCTCAAAACTCTCTCTTCCTCCATGGACCGTAGTTTATTCTATCATTTTCTCCCTACTCTTGTTTATTTCATCACCATCTCTTCCCAAGAATAGATAAATGACCTTCAAACACCCCTCCACCACTTTCAGTGGTGCATGACATCATTAATGGCACATCTTCAAATGCACGGTGTGTCTCCACTTCAAAGGCCTAGGGCTGTTTCTGGATGGAGAAGTGGTAGTCCTTAGAACTGCACTGGGGATGAAGATCCAGGGTTCCAACCTCCTCCAAGGCCATGCTTCAGGTACAAACCAGAGAGTGGTCTCTCCTTAAAGAAGTTCTCAGAGCAACATTTATTTTTCCTTTGTTGTTGGCTTGGTGATTCACACTTCCTACCTGAATAAACCAACAAAATACTGCCAATGCCTGTTTCCTTGATCCAGGCAGGAACTCTGACCACTGAGCTGCCTCAATGTTTAAAAACCAAGACTTTAATGCAGAATATCCCAATAGACAATGAGGACACCACACATCTGCATGGTCTGTCCATCTTTCAAAGTTCTTCTGGCCACATTAATCTTTGCAATCACAGAAGATAGATATTATTATTCTGTCATTATAAATGGTCCAACAGAGGTTAGGAGAACTAAGCTGGTATGTGTGTGGTGGGATGGGGAACACAGCTGCTTAGGGTCAGCTCAGAATTAAACTCTGAATTCCTGAATCTAGGTAAGGATCATATCTTGGAAAACTTTTCCTCCATTACTCTGGGTGCTTACTGATTTTTAAACTCTGAAGTCATCACATATCTATATATTTCCAACCTCTGTCTATAGGCAGAATGCATTAGAGAGATTTATTAGACAGGCAATCTAGAAAAGATGACTGTTTTTGGAAGCTACTGCTCCCCAGTCCTCCTTGGGTAGAAAACCTTAATTTGTCTTCCCAAATTCACTCTACCTTGGAGAATAGTGTTGGATGGAAAAGCAATAATAAAAGACCAAATTCAGTCCAGCTTCAAATGATCAGCCTCTTCTCTCCATTGTGGTAAATTATAGACTTCCCCCAGGTCCAGCAGTTACCTACATGACTGGCAAACTCATCTGAATAACCTGGCCAGCCTAGCAGGGGCGAGGGCTCTCCCACTACAACCCACATTTCTCATTTAACTCCACTCATTAGAGGAGGCTGGGTCACGAGTCAGCTGAACGTGTCAATAAGTCACCAAGGAAATGCAAGAATTGACAGCTGAGAAATCCCAGCCCCCTCTCTCATCCACTGCAGAAACTCTCAGAAAAAAAAAAAGGGTTCTCAGCCTCCTCGCCAGGTCACTTAAATGAGTAGTGACATTTGAGTCCCTCAGAGTAATTAATTTCCTCTGTCTCCAATAGTGCCTCATATTTTTAATGAATTTTTACAGGTCTCAGATCTTCCAGCCTCCCAGCTCCCTCTCCAGTCCCTTGTTCCCTGAGGTCCCATAACAAATCGCTCCCACTCATATTTGCCTTGCAAACTCACATAAACTGGAAATGATAAATACATTATCTGGGCTTTTTAACGGACCATTGTTTAATTTTCTATGCTTGTCTGGCTGGGGAAGAGATGAATATTACCTTGTGGAGAATAAGATTTCTATTCCATTTAAGGGGGGGGGGGGTTNNNNTAAGGGGGGGGGGGTTAGGGGAAATCTATGACAGAAAAGCAACACTCTGTTCATCCTAATAGGCAGTGCTGCTAATTAAAAGTGTTGGAAGAGACATCCATCCACCAGTATGTGATTCATTCAGCATTATCCCCAGTAAACAAGAAATAGATATTGGAATGAATGTTTCTAATTTGTCAAAAGAATAGTCATTTTCAATTGTGCCTCCCTGGCTGCTGTTCGAAGTACATAATTCAGTGTTGCCATCATTTAAAAGTTTAGGACCTCAGAATAATAGTACTTGTCCCTTAAGCTCATAAATCTCCAAGTCTGTTTCTTATGCAAAAACATCTATCTTTACTTTATTTTTCACAATTGAGAATGGTTTCTTTTGTTGGTAAATATATTGAGATGGAAGGCAATTGAGAAAAGAGAGCTAACATAGTTGGTTTTAAAATCAAATCAATGAGAGATGATGTATTAAAAGAGGCTAAAATCGAGGCAGGAAAACTTGAGGATCCTAAAGACAATAACTAGGTACTTCTAGAAAAGTAGAAAGAGAATCAATATTATTTCTCCAACAACAACACAAAGTGGACCAGAGAAAAGCCACCTTCTGCAATAATTCTCAAAGTCTCCATGAACCCTCTAACATGTTTCAAGAAACCGACACAAAGCACAAAATCCATCGCTTCACAAAGACCAGAGATATTGGTGAGCTATTTTCCCAAAAAGAAAGAAAGAGTTTCGTTGCGTCAGCCAGATTCAGCCAGACTCAAATCTTTACCTTTATGTTGTGCAAAACAGTTGTTCAATCATGAAGACGTGGAGCCAGGATTCGCCACCATGTCTGATTGATTGCTGAAAACAAATAAAAAATGATATTAATAAAAGGAAAACATTAATTGTTTCATGGTCTTGTTTTTCTACTCTTTTTCATCCAAGAAATACATAGCTTCCTCCCCTATACCAGGCCCTGGGAATATAGAAATGGATAAAATGAAAACACCTCCTACCAAAATACCAACCAACCAAACAACAACAAAACAAGTACAGCCCACTGTGTTAGGCAAGAGGTAGTCACAGAATGCCTCTTTAGAGGGAGTCAGGATGTGTGTGTGTGTGTGTGTGTGTGTGTGTGTCTTTCCGAGACAAACGTATAAACACATCTACACATACATGGAAGAACATAAGAATTCTTAAAGTGCTTCCTCACATTTGTCATTCTTCTGACTCTTTGAAGGGCTTGAGCTCTTGCCTCAAGATCAGTAAAGAAGTGGGCACTGGAGAAAATGTCAAGAGTCTTACAAGTGATCCTATTCTTTAGTCTGAAATTCACCCTCTGGATTTCTTAAGGAAGCAATCACGAATGCAGGCCAATATTTATACACAGATTCATCATATTGTTATTTGTAAGAAGGAAGGAACCAATAAAAGGATGACATAGTGAATGTTAGTATTTCTGCATAGAACAGTATTATGCACTTGAAAAATAATTGAAAAGTTTGCAAGATATAAGGAATATATTTTATACAAGAAGATTATTGATAAAGCTCAAACTCATCCATGTAAGAATCAGTCTTAAAAATAAAAGTGGTTATCTTTTTAGTATGATTATAGGCTGTTCTTCTGTTTTTTTATACATTCCAAAAATTCTACAAAGATCATGCAATTTTTTTCCAGATAGAAATAAATAGAAGCATCAACCTCAATATCATAATTTCTGGGCCACTCCCTCCACACCCCCTATGGAGCTGGGGATGCCCTGTTCTAGGATTCCCCAGTCACACTCCATTCTCAAGGCAACACTACACTGGAAATGCACATTTCCACCCCTTCCTCCCTCTAGTTGGGAGCTCCTCTGATGAAGTTGTCATCCCTTATTAACCTTGGCCTCCCATGAACCTAACACTGATACTGGCATGCAGCTGTCACTCAATCAATGCTTGCTGCATAAAGGAAGAAACGAGTGAGTAAATGAATACAGGAAGAACTTTTAATCAATGGGACTGACTAAAACTGCATTAAGAAAATTGTTCATTCAAAATAATCATGGATACACAATGGAGTATTACTCTGCATTAAAAAATGACAAAATCACAGAATTTGCAGGGAAATGGATGGCATTAGAGCAGATTATGCTAAGTGAAGCTAGCCAATCCCTAAAAAAACAAATGCCAAATGTCTTCTTTGATATAAGGAGAGTAACTAAGATCAGAGTAGGG
>NW_026000082.1:8705030-8740129 GCF_001458135.2 Marmota marmota marmota | reverse complement strand
GGAGGGGAGGGGAGGGGAGGGGGGATAGTAGAGGATAGGAAAGGCAGCAGAATACAACAGACACTAGTATGGCAACATGTAAATCAATGGATGTGTAACTGATATGATTCTGCAATCTGTATACGGGGTAAAAATGAGAGTTCATAACCCACTTGAATCAAAGTGTGAAATATGATATATCAAGAACTATGTAATGTTTTGAACAACCAACAATAAAAAATTAAAAAAAAAGAAAAGTACATTCTGAAAAGAAAAAAAATAATCATGGATAATACAAAGTTAAGTTCCATGTGGATTCACAGAAGATAAAAGAAGATGGAAATCAGAAAGGTAGCAATTTTTCAGAGGAGACAAGTAAAAATGAGGAGAAAAAAGAGCATATAGTTTTGGGGTTTTTTTTTGTGCAAAACCTCAACATAATAGAATATCACAGCCTAGTGATCTTCCAATGTATTCCTAGACCAAGTATCTGGGCAGGAATATTTATCTAGTAACATCCCATTACAACAACTCAGTTATTTTACATGTTTGCTGTTACGTATACATAAACTAGATCTTGTTATGAGTTTTAATCAGCAATGGCTGGCCGACTCCCTCTTTAAGAAAAAAAAAAAAAAGCTACAGGATAGATTATTGCAGTATTTTATAGAAATTCAATTTAGTCTACTCATAAAACTAGTGAAATATAACCAGGATATTCATTTACAGTTATATTTCTCTAGAATAAGATGTGGTTTTAAGAGTTGGGTAATCTTGAGCAAGTTATTTGACTTCTATAATGCTCAGTTTTATTATATTAAAATGGAAAAACAATAGGGTTATTGTAAAAACCACATAGCATAATAGAAAGCATGACATTGAAAACCAGTGTCAAGTTATTTACATCAAGACCAGGCCAGTTAAAATATATAATGGTTTTCCTTCTTAACGTGCCCAGAAATATGATAAGCACTGTACAAATTTTATCTCCTTTCATTGTCACAATACTTGATGTAAGGGGGTCCTTATTTTCTACTTTATAATCTTTTTTTTAATTTCTGGAAGATTCGTAATATTTTTTCTATTTCATTTCTGATTTTAGTCAGATCTTCTTTCTTCCATCAACTTAGCTAAAAGTTTGTAAATTTTGTTAATCTCTGAAGAATCATCCATTTTGTTGATTTTCTCTCTCTTTTTTTTCCTCCCAATTCTCTATTTTGTTTATGTGTCCACTTTATTTTTTAAATTATTTTTATATTTTTTTAGTTGTAGATGAACATAATACCTTTATTTTATTTGTTTATTTTTATGTAGTGCTGGGGAACGAACCAGTGTCTCATGCATGCTAGGCAAGCACGCTACCACTGAGCCAGAACCCCAGCCCCTGTGTGTCCACTTTAAAGATGAGGAAACCAATGCCCAACTTTGAAATCTTAGTGTTTGAGCCAAGATCCAAGCCTCATCTCATCATCTGTTAGGAAGAGGAGGCTCCAGATCTGCGGCTGCGCCTAGCCGCTGGCTCCCAGCACAGAGCAGCTCCCATCACACTGTCTTTGCCATGCTATGGTTTGAACTTTATTCCCTCACAGTCACACTTAAGTACTCTCCTATGTATTTTCTTATTAAATATTTCAAGCATGAAGTTGAATATAGACATAATTATATCAAAAACCTATGTGCTGCCACCCAGTCAGCCCAGATTTGATCATTCTGCCTTATTTGCTTCAGTCTTTTCTTTTTAAAATAAAACACTGTAGATATAAGCAAAGTCAACCATGAATTCCTTCTCAATACCACAAAGATAATGACACTTCTAAATTTTCATGCATGTTTTTCTGCTTCTAATACATCTTTGTATCCATAAACAATATAGACCACTGTCTTGAATTCTATAAAATTTGTTTAAATGGCATGTCAGTTGTAGGCATCCATTTGAAGCCTGTGTTTGCTTTGCCCAAAGATTTGCCACTTAGATAAAATCAACTTTAATTCTTTTAACATTTAGATAGTATTTAATCATGCATTTATATTTGGCTCAATCATCCATATTGATGGACACTTGGGTGTTTTCCATATTGTGCTAATACAAATAATGCTGCAAAGGACATTTCATACTCCTTAGGTACATATGTGTGCAATTTGTCTGTGGACTTGATGGACCATAAAGTGCATGCCTCTTCAAAATTATTAGCTATTGCTAGTTACTCCATAAATCAATGGTAGCATTTAGACTATGTCGGTATTAATTCACATAATTATGAGCATTTGGTATTGTCAGACTTTAAATTCTTCTCATCTGATGGATATAAAATATCTTACTGTATTTTAGTATGTACTTATTTAACTACTAGTAAGAATTAATACTCTTCTATAATTTTAGAGGCCATTTAGGTTTTCTCTTCTGTGGTTTGTTTTTTCTTCTGCCCATTTTTCTATGAAGTTGTTATAGGACACAGGCAAAACTGAATGATTAGATAATGAAATACCTAGTATATCAGAGGGTGCTACGGAAAGCCAGAAGCAAGGAAGGGAAATGAAGGGTACTGGGGGTGGGAGAGAATTCAATTTTAAACAGTGTAGTCAAGGAAACCAGAAAAGTGGTGTTTAGCAAGGTTATAGCATCAATGGGAGCAAGAGTTATGGCAAGAGCACTCTAGATAGGGGAACAGCAAAATGGTAAACTGGTATTTGACCAATACATGTGGGGGTACATAGGAGTTTGTTATAATTATATACTATCTTTACTTGTATGCTTTGGATACTAACTCCTTCATAGTTACCTATGTTATAAATATTTTTCCTAGTCCAAACTCTATTTACTTTGTTTATAGAAACATATAAACATTTTTAAATTTTAATGTAATAACATATATTTGTCTTTAAGGTAGGTGGGGTTTGTTTGTTTTAGACTACGAATCCTTTCCTACCCCTGAGTAATAAGGATCTATATAGAGATGTATATTGCCTTCTAAAGTTTTTAAGATATGCCTTTCAGATTTAATCCATTTGGAATTAATATTCTTTGTATGACATAAGGTGAGTATTCAGTCATTTTCCTGTATAGCTATACATGATCACAGTATTATTTAGTTCTTAATTTCATCTTTTCAGTTTGCTCCCCAAATTGGCATGTTGAAAACCTATACACACACACACACACACACACACACACACACACACACATACACTCTATTTTGGGGCTCTACATTTGATTCCACTGATCTTGTTTTCTGTTCCTGTACAAATGCCCACAATACCTTAATTACTATAATTTTATCCTTAGTTTTTACAACTAGTAGGGCATATCCATCCATCTGTCCATCCATCCATCCTTGTATCCACCTGTTCATTACTCATTCATAAGTACTTGTTGAGCACCGAACTCTGCTAAACACTTCCTCAATCATTGGGATTTAATAATAACCTAAACAGATATCCCTGCCCTCTTAGAGATTACATTCTAGGGGATGAGAATAAACACTAAGCAAGTAAGTAATTTAGTGTAGATTATTTCAGCTGGTAATAAGTTTCATGGAAAAATGTTAAGCAGGGAAAGGAAATCTGGCTCATGTAGGTTTATGATATAGGACACAAACTAAAATTTGAATGTGACAGAAACACAAGCTAGAGATTTAGAATTTGAAGAAAAATTAAAAATGTTCATCCTAGGTGGACATGGTAACCCACATCTATAATCCCAGCAGCTCAGGAGGTTGAGGCTAGAGGATCGTGAGTTCCAAGTCAGCCTCAGCAGTTTAGCAAGGCCTTAAGAAACATAGTAAGACCCTGTCTCCAAATAAAAATATAAAGAAAAGGGCTGGGGATGTGACTCAGTGGTTGAAGCACCCCATGGTTCAATCCTGGGTACCAAAAAAAAAATCATCCTTGTAAGAGTTTACATCTTTTGGTGAAGGGCCACTACTCCTGTGAGGTAAAAAGTACAACTTATCCTCTCCAGGAGACATGAAAGTCTACTTGCTCCCCCAATTGGCATGTTGAAAACCTAACCCTCAATATGATAGCATTACAAGGTGGGGCATCTGGGAACACTTTAGGTCACGAGGAATGGGATTAGTGCTTTTATAAAAGAAGAGCCACAGAGCTCTCCTGCCCTCTTTCTGCCATGTGAGAAAGCAGCTGCCTGCAACCCAAAAGAGCACCCCACCATGAGTCCATACTGCTGCTATCTTGGTCTAGGATTTCCAACCTCCAGAAACATGAGAAGTGTTTGCTGCTTAACTCGCCCACTCTCTGTAACTCTGTTCCAGCAGCCCAAACTGACACGATTTCAGTCATAGAGGAGAGTTCTGAACACACGCATGCTCTGTCTGGTCCTTTCTTGTGGCCTTTCTCATGCTGCAGGTCTTACAATGAAATTTGTTAGCGGAGAGCATCTTAAAGCTGAAACAAAAGCTCCTGCTTCTGGTGGTCTAAGAAGCAGCCCTGCATTCTCTGAAAGAGCTTCCCAAAATACAGGTGTTTTGCAAGCTGTCCTTGGGTCTCACATGGTAAAATTTAACAAGCACTGTCCTTGCTATCTATCCAAATCAAAGGATAATTTCTTCTTTTAGAATTTGTTTTACCCCAGTTTTTACATCTTTGGTTTAAAAAAAAAAAAAGAAATTCATCCTTGTAATAGTTTATAACTTTTGGTGAAGGGCCATTACCCTTGTGGAGGTAAAAAGTGCAACTTATCCTGCCCAGGAGATATGAAAGTCTACTTGCTCCCCAAACTGGCATGTTGGAAACCTAACCCTCAATGCTACTGGTGATAGCATTATCACTGATAGTCTAGATAAGAATTTAGTATATGGACTTTGCCTGGCTCTGGGCACATTATTTTCCCCCTCTGAGTTTTAGTTTCCTTACTGAAGAGGGTATTAAGTTGTCAGCTTGTTGTAGCATTAAGTACCATATTGATAGGCATGGGAAAAAATGGCAGGCTGTACAATTGGGCTTATTACATGAATAATTCTAGATATTTGACAAAGATCTCTAAGACATGATACTGGCACCTGCCTATGTCTACAACCATAGCTTTGGTGGAGCCTGTTCCAGTCTGAACAATAAACAGGGTCCAGTTCTGGCTCCAACATTTCATCATTGTCAACACACAGGGGCTGCCTCTGTCCCAGTGAGAGCTACCACAGGCAAACAGCATCAACATGCTAGGGTGATTTTATTCTCAGATCCCCCAAATCTCTACAGCTGGTTGGATGAATTAGTAGAGCTGAGATGTACACTAATTATATCCAGGGTTTACAAATTTGCATATGTCCAACCATAGCAAAGTGATAAGCAGCCAAACCCAAGCACAACATGGGAGTGGCCTTGGGCAGAGTATGAGGCCCATAGCTGAGGTGCAGAGCTCTCCTCAGCTTTCATAGCTTCTACTGCAAGGAGCCCCAACCTTCCTCTCTGCTAATGCTCCAGCCACTCTCTGACTGGACACTTGCAAAATTATCCACCAAAGACCTGCATCCTGGATCTAATCTACAGTGACAGTTTAGCAGCAGTCAGGACACTGACAGCCTTCATGTCTATAAGGTAGCAGTGGGTAGGCAGAGGTATTACCAAGAAGTTAGAATACTGCAATCTTTTATTCCTACCCCATTCAAATATGTTCATGTGTGTGGTGTGCATTAATACAAAGAAAGTTTTGGTCAAAAGAAAGTAAATGCTTTTATGTTAGATTCTTCTTTATTATGTTAAACCTCTAAAGAATATAAATGATTAGAAAAGGTTATCTCTAGTTGGATTCTGATTATAGTAAAGGTAGCAAATAAATATAATACAGTTTGTATTTGACTTCTAGTATCGTTGATATACTGATTCACCTATTTATTTAGCCATCTATCCATCATCTAACGAATGTTTATTGAGCCCTTCTTATAGACACAGGTCTAAACCCTGATAATAATGGTATTTACAGTAAAATGAGGACAGAGTAAACAATGGCAAGGACAATGCTCAGTACTGGCCATTAGGAGAGCTCATAGGGAGCCACCTTGGAGGGCAGTTCAGGTTCTTCAAAGCAAACTTCTAAAAAAGCAAATAAACACAACTGTGGCACAATAGCCCTATTCATTCCCAGGGCTGGGTTTCCTGGCATTTTGCCCACTCTGGCTCTTGCACCTTGCAGTGTCCAGTGTCTGCTGCCTTTATATTAATCTTCATGAACTTCTTGTTTGCTCTCCTTCTGAGACTATGGCCCTCTTAGGCTGTGACTTCCAATGCTTCAACACACCCAGGGTCCCTCACTCTCCAGAAATTCTCATTCCAACTACCTCGTGCTGTTGTCTGAAAGCCCAGGTCTCACCCTTGTAAGCCACAAGGAGCTGCCTGTTTGTTGAATGCATTCTGGGGAGGCTCCTGGGTGAAAATTCTTTTGGCCCATGACCTGACATCTCCCAATGCCCCCTGGAGGCACAAGTCTCCAGTACAGGGCTGGCTGTCATGTGTGTCTGATGGCTAAAATTAAGGGCAGTAGGGCAGAAAGCAGATCTGCTGACACCACAGTTAGACAAGCTAGCACTGAGGCTGTAAAACACCCTTGGCAGAGCACACCAGTAAATTGTCCCACTAATTAGTTTATTATTTCATTTGAGAGATCAAATACATAAATAAAATTAATAAACCCTGCAAAATAAGTGCAGCCCTGGAAATAAAAGTATTTCTCAGGTCATTGCCTTAAACACAGATATTACATGCTAGAATAATGTTAACACAAGAAAAGCAAATCATGCTGCCTTACAGACTGGAACATACCAGCAGCAGGGGAAGATGGGGGGATGATGGGCCTAGGGATGGGTCAGAGAATGTGATGGGTGTTCTCTACTTTGTCTTTCCTTGCTGTGTGATCCTGAACAAGTCATTTTCTTCCCCAAGCCCCATCAATGTTCTTCTTTAATTGTGAGTAAAATAAGGTGGTTGGACTATTTCAGAGGTTTGCTCCAACTATGCAATTTCATGATTATGGGAACCAAATGAAAATCAAAGCTGGATTATTATAAACTCAGTCAATAAAGAATGAATAATGAAAATGAAATGAAATCTGAGAAGTCATTATACTATTCCGACATGGGTATAAGAACTCGGAGAGATCTCAGATAACATCTAACCCAACACCCACCTTAAAAATGAAGAGGAAAAGGGGCAGATCTTTTAAGACTCATTCAGGGTTTCTTACATACCAAGGTTATGCTAAGGTTATTCACATATCGACCCCAAGAAAAAACTGAGAGAACAAATTAAAATATGGCCAAATCCACACAGAGAACAGCAAAACTAGATTTTCTACTTCCTAGTCAAATGTTTTCTAACCAAACTGTCATAGTCCAGGCTTGTCATTGGGACCCCAGTTGCAGCTCTCTGGACTCTCAGGAGGTACCAGGGGCAGTGGTTCCTGAGTCTTGCCCTGTTCACACAGGTGCAGATGGCAATTGGGGTGGAAATAGAGAAACCAGCTCAGATGATTGTTCCCAGGTATCAAAGAACATGTTATGTGACACTTCCCTTTAGCACCAGGTCACTTGCTTCCCGGGGATTTGCAGGACTGACTTCTGACAGAGCACAGCTAAGTGCCTGCTTCCCCTATTGCTCTAGACTGAAGGGCATCTTCTCTCTCAGCATTCAGTGACTGACAGCAAGGGCCGGGTGCCTAAAAGCCTGGTCTCCTGGTTACAACTTGTCACAGCTCTGTAATCCCCCCTGAGCTTCAGAGCTTCCTGTGGCCTCTGTTGTCACTGCATTGCTCTTCAGCTGCTCCTCTGACTTTTCCTGATTCCTTCACTCCTCAGTGAACTTCCTACAAGTAAATGTGTCCCAACGTCAGCTTCCTGGGAAGGCAGACTTGCAAAGCTGTGCAAACTTCAAAAATTAAAATTCAGCAACCAACTCGGATAAAGAAACAGTGAGCAACATAGTGCTTTTGTATGAATGAGCAACTTGGAAATGATTGTTCTCCAAGATGAGAGTTTTGGCCTCAAATAGTCCGGGCAAAAACCAGGTGCTGGTAGAGAGATGCTCACTCTGTTTAAAATGATTCCCTGTGAAGGGAGCATGAGTTCCAAAGGATCAGTGAAGACAGGAGACATCAGAGGTTGGTAGCAGGTGGGAGGCACTACCACGTGTCAGTGGAAAGGACAAGTGACCTGGCACCAGGAGGAGTCGCAGTCACATGTGCCGCTTCCTCTACCACCATGACCATGGCACTGAACCTCACTAGTCTGAGTTTCTTTATCTATAAAATGGGGATGATCCACCATGCAGGATGATTGTGACCCTCTACCATTCACGTTGACACCAGTTGATGTGAACCTTTCTCTAGAATTTAATTTCTTCAGATATTAAATGCTGCAAATTTTCAGGATAATGTTTCACCCAAAGTGTCTTGGATCTCTTTTGTACAGCTGTGAGTTTGTTGCTGAACTCAGGAAGAGAACTCAGGAAGAGGTTTCTATTGTAAAATAGCAATGAAGGATAGGTCCTGGTGTGTTTTACCTCAAAGAATGGAAAAAACGATAAAGCTTGAGGGTGCTTGTAAAAATGAAATACCCCGAGAATGGGGACTATGTGGTCTCTTAATTCCATAACCCAATAGCTAAGCTCCTAGAAGGAAATCAAAGATTCCTGGCTGCTCAGGGTTCTGTATTAAGAGCTCTCCCTGCCATTCGCTTTTTTGAATAAAGAGAAACAAATCTTTTAGCGAAAAAGGCTCTATCTTGAAATTTGTGTATAACATAAACATAGGACAATGAGACCTTCACACTTTAAAATCACATACAAAGTGTTAAGGAAGCACTGGGGAAGCAACACATCAGGTGCAACTAGGGGCAGAGCCACAGAAATGGCTTCTCCAGGAAATGACACTCAAGCAGAATCTATCTACGCTCCAAGATGAGGAAGAGATATGCATGTGGAATAGTGCAGTAGAGATGGAGAGACCAGCTCAGGTGATTGCCCCCAGGCGTGAGAGGATGAAGCATATATATAAATCGTCTATGGGAAATGAATAGCTGGGGGAAAATCATTTGATGCTCACTCTTGACTATTACATTGGCATTCCAAATCCATTCTGTGTTTCCTTTGCCAACATATTAACATCACTTTGCGATTTGGACTACCATGTTTGATATTGAACTCAGCCCTCTGAAATATTTGACAGAAATATCATTATATCTTAAAGGTGGGAAAATAGAAGCTCAGAAAGGAGAAAAACTTATTCAAAGTTACACATTACAAAGAAGTCATGAGATTCAAAGGACTCCTGACCTCAGTAACCCAAACATATATGACTCAATTGTTTTTTTGTGTCTTGCTTCGCTGTACAATGCTCTAGTTTGTCCATGTATTTTAAATTATCTATGGTAATGAGAGTTAACCTTTTTCTCTCCCCGTACTTTCTACCATATGCTTTAAAAAAAATCACAACACTGCTCTATGCCAAATAATAGCATATTATGATATATCTCAGGTTATACAAACAAACACTGCTGGTGTTAATTTATATTATTTTATTGAATGCATGTGATTAGTCTTTACTAATATTAAACTCATCTGTTTTGGGATACAACTAAAATAAGCAAGAAATGAAAGAGAACAAAGGTTGCAACATGAACCTGTGGATGATTCTCAAAGGTCAATTGATAATCTGCCTGTAAACCTGAGTGAAAGATGATAGGACAGGAGGGTGGGTAGAGGTGAAATTCATAAAATCTTTAAATCCATAAGAAGGCACTACCAAGTAGTAAAATCTACTGTTTTGGAGTGAAACAGGTCGTCCCTGATTTGCAACTTCATCTTATGACCTAGAAGAAGCACCTTGACTGTTTCAAAGTTCAGTGGGTTCCTCTTACACAAAATGAGGCTATTCTGGGATTAAATGAAAGAATGGAGGTTGGCAAGTTTGATCCGTGAAAGCATATGGTAGATATCTCATCAATCCTCTGAGCCAGTGACTCCAGAACTTCAGTGACTCTGAATATATTGCTTTGTGGAAGTAAAGAAGTAGACAAAGCAAATAATTGATTTTCTAAAATTCAAGTTATTCTAGGACATTTAAAAATGATCCCATAATAGTACTTTCAGATAATTCTCAGACTTACAAATTTTAAACTATCTGCTCTGGAAATTTGGATACTTATTTATCTTTCTTTTCCAACACATGTAGAGCTAGGTAAATTGCTCCTTATAAATTATGTCAAATACTATATAATATTTTACAACTTTAAGTCAAAGTAAACCACATGTATAAACTTAAGACATGCATTTGAAGGGAAATTTGGTAATATATAACAAAAACCTTACCATTCAGTTAAACCTATGACCCCCTTCAAAGAAAATTCTTCCTAAGTGAATAATTATGGATGTGTCCAAGGACTCAGTAGCCATAAAGATGTCTATGTATCTTTATAACAGTAAACATTAGAAATAAAGAGATTCAATAATAGTGGTCCAGATAAATAAATTTTGATCTATCCATATTATGAAACCATTTAAACGATAATGAATAAGAATATCTATTTCCATTAAATTATATCCTTAAACAGTTTAAGTGAAAAAAAACATAGTCTAATAGAATGTACAATGTGAGCCTACTGTTATATAAAATACGTATATAAGAAAAAAATGAAGAAAAATATATCAAACGTTACGAATGGTTATCACTGAATAATAGGAGTATGGAAGAATTTTATTATCTTATTTTTGCCTATTTGTGTTTCTTCAAATTTCCACCATAAATATTTTTTATTACTTTACAGGGTACTGACCCTCCCAAATTTATATTAAAACCCCAGCCATAAACAACACGAGAAACAAGCAATGCTCTAGAAAAGCAGATTTGAATAGAAATAGTTGACAAATGCAATATGTCCATTCTATAAAATACTGAACAAATTGATAAGAATATTTTGATGTCCCAATAGATAAATGAAGAAAGTACATGAATATTTAATGCCATGAGCAAATAAGCACGGGGAAGGAATCAGGTTTAGAAGCAAACACATAAAAATTAGAGGATTTTGTTGCTTTTTAAACCCATGCATGAAAATAGTTTAAATAAAGAAGAACAACTACTTAATACCCAGCACTATTGAGGAGAGAAATTGGATCTGGCATACATTATAGGTACAATACTTATATGAAATTCATGAGCAACGTGTACCAGCTGAGTTAAATATTTGTAACTTTTGACTGAATGAACGACTTCACTTTGGGGCGGTTTTGACTAAAAAATTCTCTAAACACAGAATCTATATCATGAACAAAATGTACAGTGTAGCATTATCTATGACAGTATAATTGGAAACAAGTGCCTATTGTAGGAAAGAAAAGGATATTTTCAGTACAAAAATACAAAACAGTATGTAGCTACAGATGCAGTATTTAAGAATGCTCCTGGTAAAATAAAATTGGTATGATTTTTAAAAAGTTAATAGACATGACTTACAACAAATACATGTACACACATTTAAACATACAACACACACACACACACACACACACACACACACACACAGGAGTCAATGACAAGAAAATACACCAAGAACTTTTAAGGTATTATGTTTGGGTTTTAAAATTAAAATTTTACTTCTTTTTTTTAACTGTGTGTGTTTTTGTGTGAATATGCATATTACTCCAATTTCCTTAAGTGAGTATGGATTATTTTTAATTTTTATTACTTGTGGTGCTGGTGATTGAACCTGGAGCTTTGCATATTCTAGGCAAGCACTTTACCACTGATCTACCCCACCAACTCTGGGTTTGTTGTTTAACATTGGAAAACCCCTTCTAAGGAATATAAATAGAAAAGTTTCTGATTTTCTTGTGCTCCCAGGAGCATAGTTGAACTAGCCTCCAATACAGAGGTAATAGAGGAATATTTTTGCTTATTTAACTATGTAAGTTAAAAAAGTTGCAAGAAAAAAAGAAAGAGAAGTTAAAGGTAGTTTGCAATCAATTTAAAATCTGGGAGGTATCTTAAATCAATTTTATGAGGAGCATATTCAGCTGCAGAAAACTATGCAAGGAAATAGGAAGACAAATGATATTTCTTTATCTTTTAAATGTGTGCTCAGGGAAACAAAGAAGAAGGGTGACCGTGATGAACAGAGAAGACATCAGAATAGAATACCAAAGCAGGCATGCTCACTATAATTCATCGATGCTCTTCCCTCTACTAATTTAGACAATGTAAAGCAAATTGGGGCCATCAATACAGGGAAAACAAAGTTGAAAGTAGCCACTGAGCTACCTAAGAAAGAGATCTTGGCTTGGATGCTTGTTTCCTGGACAACAGAAGCTAAGAGAGCTCACAAACATGCATGAGTGATACTTAGATGATTATTCAACTTGTTCATCTCAGATCTGATTCCATTTGTCACTAATTCATTGCCAACTTCCTTGGGACTCAGTTTCCTGATAATAAAACAAGTATTTTGTTCATTAAACACATATTGGATGTTCAGCAGTATTTGTGGTGGTGAACACAGTGAACAAGATAGGACATGGTCTCTGTCCTGTTTGGGGGAAAATGCAAGGAGATCAGGGTGATGCTGAAAGAGTCTCCCTGGGTTACAATCCCATTTGTGATCCTTAAAGCTGCTACTTCAAATTTCTCATCTTTTGGCCTTTAGCTCATCATTTTCTTTTATTTTTTTCTGTCTTAACCCTTTCTTCATTTTTAAAGGCCTTTGCTGGTCCTTCATTGTGAACTTTATGTTGCAATTGTCCCCCACCCCCGGCAAGACTCTGTCCTTTGATTGCTCTAGCTACATTCACTAGGTGATCCTACCAACCTTGTGACTGTAAAGATGGATAATTCCTGAGTTTATATCTTTAGCCTTGTTATCACTTTAACTTCACATTCAATATTCTACTAGGTTATTTAATAACCATAGCCAAAAAAATAAGTCTTGATTTGAGCTCACCCTCCATAAGAACCTACTTTTTCCATAAAATCTCCCATGTCATAAAATTGCAACTCCATTCTACATAAGTTACTTAGAACAAAATGTGGAGTTATCATTGACTCTTCTTTGATATTTTTTCAAATTCTACTTTTAGACCACTAGCATATCCTGTTGGCTCCATCTTGAAAATACATTCAAAGTTTAATCATTTTTCACTATTTCTCACTGTGACCCTCTCCTTCTCTACCATTGTTTTTATCCTTGATTGTTGCAATAGTGTAATTAGTACTTTCCTGTAACTTCTTATCCTTCGTCAGTGTTTTTTCAACAAAGCAGCTATGCTACTTTCTGAAAAAAAAAAAAGTGAGAATAGCCAAGAAATGGAAACAACCTAAGTATCCATCAACGAATAAATGGATAATGAAAATATGGCACTTAGACACAATGAAAGGCTATTCAGCCATAATGAATGGAAATCCATTGTTTGCAACAACATGGATAGAACTAGAGATCTTTGTTAAGTAAAGCCAGATGCAGAAAGATAAGTGCCATGTGATCTCGTTCATATGTAAAATCTGAAAATATTGATCTCAAATAAGTTAAGAGTAGAATGCTGGTTACTGAAGGCTGAGCAGAGTCAGGGAGTGGATGGGGAAAGATTCATCAAGTTAAGTTGCAGTTAGAAAGGAGAAAGAAGTTCCGGGGTGCTTGCACAGTAGGGTGACCAGAGAGAACAATAATGTACTATGTATATCAGAACACTAGAAGAAAGAATTTTAGTGTTTCCATCATAAAGAAATGACAACTGTTTGAGGAGATGTATTTAACTTGATTAAAACATAACATAAAGTATACATGAATTAGAACATTACATGGTACCTATTAATATGTATAACTTTTGTTTTCATTTGGCAGTCAGTAAACTGAGAGAGAGAGAGAGAGAGAGATCATTGTTTTCTATTTCACTCAGTATAAAAGCCAATTGTGTTTATTTCTGCCAGAAAATACTTCAGTTGGTAGTGCTTTCCCTTGCTCAATATGCTCCTCTTAATACTGTCTCCCTTACTGTTCCTCCAACACTCCAACAGCTGCTGGGCAGTCTTCCTGCCTTAGAACTTAGGCAGTGGCTAATCTTCTGATTGGAAAGTACTTCTTCCAGATACTGTGTGGTTTGCTTCCTCAGTGTCTTCAAGTCTTTGCCAAAATGATCCTCCCTTATTGGAGGACCCTCCCTGATTACCCTACGTAAGACTGATGCTCTCTTTCCAGGGCTGCTGCTTTGCATAGTTCCACCCAGTATCATTCATGTCATGATGGATGTGGATCATGCCCCTTGGAGTGGCACAGTGTGCAGACTGTCACTGCACATACCAGCCTGTCCATCACCATTTCTTCCTCTGCTTTCTACTTCATAGTACTTAATACCATCCGATTTTTAAAATTTAATTACTTATTTATTGCCTTTCTCATCTCTAGGCTAATACAGCTTCACCAGAGATTTTGTCTATTTTACTTACTACAATGTCTCCAGAGATTACCACCTATTTTATGATAGATATTAATACATATTGACAGAGAATATATGACAAGTTTGTGACAGGTTTGTGCTGTCCAGTATGATAGCCACTAGCTACATAATATGTGTACCCAAAGAATGGCTAGTTTGATTGAGAAACTGAAGGGCTTTAATTTTTATATTAATTAGTTGAAATTGAAATTTAAAAGGGAAACAGTCTTCAATATTTTTCCACTAAACACAACTTCACTGTTTTTAATAGAACAACATTTCATGTTAACTACTGCATTATGGAAGATATTATTTAAGTTAAATGCTTTTTACTTTCTTAATGTGGATCTCAGGAAATTTAAGATGACATTCTTGGCTTGCACTATATTCTTTTGAATAGCCCTGTTCTAGTATCTTCATCTGTGAAAGAACAAAATCAGGGTCGTCTACCTTCCAGGGATATTTTGAAGCTTAGATGATGTAACACAGGGAAACATCTGGTGCAGTGCCTGGTACATAAGATGGGTTCAGTAAATGTGAGACACTGTTGTACCACTATTGTTGTTATTATTGAAACACAGGGTGCTTTCAGCACATTTAACAGGGGACCAGTCCTTACCTGAGTCAAGGAAAGACTTAATTTTGAAATGCAGTTCAATTAAATTCTGAAATGGGAGTATGAACAGATTATGTAAATTTTAAGAAAGGAAGTTTGCAGGTGATGTGGTGGCCAAAGTATTCTCACAAGAGACATAACTCAGACTTGGATCTTTCTGTCCCAAAGTCTGTGCTATGAAACATCATATAATGTTGCCTTTTAACAAACTTCTATCTACTGAATTCAAATGTAAAAGAAGAATCTCCAGATCCTAAAAAGAGTCTACTTAACCTTGAATCAAGACACTCTGAAGCTTGGTTTGATCTAGTGATTCTAAAACCCCACATTTGAAGATTCCTAGACAATTCTTTGAATTTATTATTTGGTATTAAAAAAACCTCTATTACAATTTAAAATTTCCTATTTATACTTCATTTTAATCCTAAACACTGATATATGCATATACTAAATCATGTGGATGAACACGTAATAATAAATGAGCAAAGCTCTCAAAGTTTCATGCCAACATTTGTGATTGTTTATGATTGTGCTGGTTTCAGTAACTACCAAAAGTGAACAAATGTTTCTAAAACCAGGTCCTGATAACCATAGGAAGCACATCAGAGATTTTTCAAGATTTTACTTTGCACTTTTATTTTCAAAGTAGTCAATGCAAGAGACCTAGCCAATTCAACCCTTTCTCAATAGATCAGTGCTAACAGAAGAGTATGAGACAAAAAGACAGATTCTTGAAGATCCAATATGATTTTAGACAATTCTTTGGATTTCTCTGAAACATGCATATGTACTGAATTCTGTAAACTAACATGTGCACCTACATATTATTATGATTTTCCATCAGCACTATTCTTGTACATATGTATTCAAGCTGTCATAAACATATTTTTCAGGATAACCTGTCATTTGAAAAATATTCCTTACAGAACTCTGGGCTTCATCAAATTATTGTTTTTAACTTATTGCCACAACTGGAGGGACCATTCTAATTGGACTCACAATGTACTGGAGGGTTAAATTAATTCACGTGAACCTCACAGCTGGACAGCTGCCCAGCACTCTCTATCAGCAGCTGTTTGACGCAATAAACCAAGAATCGGATTTTCTTGCAGCGGAAATAAATTTTTAACCACGCCACCCATTTCCACAGAGGCAAAATACAAGATATGATTTCTGTATGAAATGATTGTGATAGAAGCCTCCTTGGAGGAAGGGTGTCATTTTCTAAGTCAAGGCCCTGTCCTGCCACATTATTTAAGCACAACATGACATGGAAATATATTTAATAGGATTTGGCTACAGGCAAAAAGTCTGAAAAATTATACAGGGATTCGAAGAATCTGCTGTTGAGATATGCATGGAATTCAAAATTCACTATAATTGAAATCCTTAAGACAATCTTTGGCTCACAACAAAACAAAAAAATTCCTCTTAAGCCTAGCTATACCGGTACACTTCGTATGATAAAAGCCGTCATAATCCTAGAACCATGGAGAAGATCAGAAATGTATCTTTTCATTTATTGCACAATTCAGCTCCTCTAAAATTATTTTTAACTCATCCCATCCTAAATAACTGGCATTTCATAAGACCCTTTGAAATTCCTTACTTAATAACAGTGGATAAGTATAGCACTACTTGTTGGAGGTATTACATATGTAGGATTTTGCAATAATGTTGTAATGTAGGTATTATGATTGCACCATCTTTGATTCAAGTGTTTAGAAGACAATATGGTGGAGAGTCATCTTGCACCACTGAGAAAAGTTCAAGCTTTTATGGAACAGGGCCACCATTTCAGTCCTGTCAATTACCCTAGGACTATTATGTGAGGTAGACAAATATATTCTTCCTGTTTAAGCTCTTGTTATTTGCTGTTTGCTTTTTTTTTCCAGATGTGGATCAAACATCTATAGTCCTGCTAATATTAAATCTTGTGCTAAATTATAATTTAGGTGACTTAGAAAAAAAGAAAATTTTATTTTCAGACAAAGAAAGCAGATATCAGTGATACTGTTGGTTAAAGGTTTGGAAAAAAAGAAAAGACAGAACAATATGAAAATCCCATTGTTCCAGTATAATAACACCTGTGAGACTGTGAAGTATACTTAAAGGACTAAAGAACACAGAGAAAAACAGATATAGCCACTGAATCCTGCATTTGTTGCATACTATGAAAGATAGGTGATATATAAAGAAATATGGCAGGTATATGGCAAATCCAAACTCATGGTAGTTACAGAGCATACATTTATAAAACTTAGTGAATATTTCAGAATTTTAATTCAAATACTATTAGTTAAATATGAGCCATTTAATTAAACCAGTGACCAGAAAAAATTCTTCAAGATTTAAATAAGAGGTGTTTTATGTATTGTGACAAAGGGGTGAAATCAAGTATGTAGTTATTAGTATAAACATTTATAAAGCAACCATTTAAATGTAAAAATCTGAGCCTCAGGCCAGATTTGGTCTTCAGTCCATTTGTCCAAACTTGGTTTAGACTAACAAGGCAACAGAGTGAGTCTGGCTCAATAAGAAGTCTAAAGTCTAAAATATTAGAAATAAAATCATAGTAAAACAACATTTGATAGGTCGTCATTTCCTGGAAGCCCAAACTCCTTTGTGTGACCTTGAACAAGGCAACCAGGCTGCCTACCTATCTTTCCTGTGGCCCCCGCAGGCTTCGCACTACTTTCTAATCACATACACCTTAGGCCTGTGCTCCTTGGCTCATGCTTTCTCCTTTGCCTTCTCAGCCTTGCTTGCCTGGGTGACTCGCTTGTACATTAATTCCAGTTGATGGATTACCTCCTCTGGACAGCTCTCCCTAGACTCTATCCCAATCTCATACTCTAAGTCAATGTCACTCCTCCTGTGCTCTGATATTACTTAGTTCAGGTCTCTAGTGGACTAGATATAATTTACGTATCTGTCTCTTTCAGCTTATAAATAGGAAATAGGTGTTTTCTTCAGCACCTTGGACAGTGCAGCACACAGCAGTACTCAAAAATCAGTTTATTGACCATCCTGCACCCAGTACTACATTAAGCTCTTACATTCATGATCTTCTTTAATTCTCATAGCACCCAATTGAGGCAAGCTTTAACATCCTCATTTACAGATGAAGGGACAAGAAAAGTTAAATAAATTGCTCATGGCTGTAGCCAGTAAAGTGACACAGTTAAAACTTACAACCAGCTCTTTTTTTATTCTCTCCGACATTTTCAAATCCATTTCAGATGGACCCCAACATCCATACCCTTAACCTGTTAGGCTGTCTCATTGATTGTCAGATTAGCAAATGAAATACAGAAGTGAATCTGGTAAATATTTCTTGCTGAACCATTTCCAGGATATGTTTCAATTTTCAAAATCAAGAATGGTTTGTAGTAATATCATAAGTCTTCAGAGGTACAGAGAAACCTTAGATCAATTAGACAAGCTGCATTGTTTTCCAGATAATAAAACAGCTGCTTTGAGAGCACTTAATTTTTAATCAAGATCATACAACTTACATGCAGACCTCCTGCCTTCCGGTTGAAGACTTTCCGGATCGTTTCTTGCTGTCTCCTGTTCTTTCAAAGGGCTGTCGCCTGTAGTTAACCTTATTCCACATCAATAAATTGACTTAATCAATGTCCATTTTTTGAGTACAATGTGAAAATGAGCTTTTGACAATAAGTCAAACTTGGGTTTATTCTTCCAATTACATAAAATTTTTTAAAAAATTGAATTTATTTTGGAGCAATATCTTAGAGTGGGCTTCATAGTGTTCTTCAAAACCTTTCTAAATCTGCCACCAGGATGCCCCCCAACATGGCACCTGCCATAATGCATTGTCTTTGACTGCTTCATTATTGGTCTCCCAAGAATAGGGACCACATGTTTAACTCTGTTGCAGAGCATAGTTGTTTTTTTTTTTAAATATATATAATCACAGAATTGATGAATACTAAAGACTTACTGGCTTGTTGAACTGAGAGTGGGCCTAGGAGATATGGCTAAGGGAGGGTCGCAGAGGAGCTCATCTTTTGGGGAGAGAGGGAGAAAGAGTTTAGTCCATTTGGGCTTCTATAACAGAATGACATGGACAGGGTAGCTTTGAAATAGCAGATTTTATTTCTCATAGTTTGGGAATCTAAGAAGTTTATGATGTAGGTGATGGTAAATTATGAGCCTGGCTAGGGTCTACTTCCTGATGTTCTCATGTGACAGAGGGGTGAGGGGCTTTCCTGAGCTCTTTTTTAAGAGCACTAATCCCATTTACAAGGATTCTGACCTCCCATAAGCCCCCCCAAAGTCCAGCCTCCACATATGATCACATTGGGGAGTAGGTTTCCAAGTACATTTTGTGTGTGGGGGGGTGGGTATTGGGGGTACACACTCATCGTATTTCAGTACATGTGTGCAATCTGGGACTTACTAAGTAATCACCACTGCATGCTTTTCTGCCCCACAAAGCCCTTTTTTTTTGTCAAGTTGTTAGAAAATGCCTGTGAGTGAGACTTTGGTTTCTTTTTTCTCTAAGTCTGAAAATATTAGGAGAATCCAGGTGGTCAGATTTAGTGTAATCAGTGTTTCTCAGGGAACATTGTTAATGGATGAATGCAGGCTGATTATATAGTAAATATTTAATTTTAGATTCTGATTATTTCATATTGACATTTCAAAGCAGTAAATATTTTTATGCTGGATTCAGCCTACACTAGGAGAATAACTCCCTCAATGACAGAGTCTACACATGTAATTGTGTAATTTAATACTTTCATTTAAAACATTTCTACTTTTTAAAACATTTTAGATTTGAAGAATAAATTTCTTAGCTGAGAAGAATCAACCTTAGGATCTTGAGGCCATGGACTAATTATTCTTTCACTAGGGAAATGGAAGGCTTACTTTTCTGAAAATCACTATTTTGATTTGGTTATTTTTCCATCCTCTCATGCCAGTCAAACCCATAGGGAAACAGACATGGAGGAGTTAAAACAGAGACTTTGATGGAGACATTAAGTGGATAGCTTTTGTTGGAAAAGGGTGGTTTCAGACATTTACGGTTAGGAATAGGAACAATCCTAGAGGGTTGTTGAGGAAATGTTTGTTGAGGGATAGAGGGCCAGGTTTTCAGAGAGAACTAACTTAGAAGATTTTTTAAATGATGTGTGTTGGGGGAGGTGAATGTGTTTAAAGCCATCTGGTCTCTATAAACCAGTAAGTAGTTCTTATAAACCAGTAAGTAGTTCAGTAAGTATTCATGAGCATTTTATAGAAGGTATCTGAAAAGCTCTTCCCCATTTCAAGTCCGGCACATTTCCTGATTTCTAGTAGTTCGAAAACACCCAAGAGGAGATATTATGAGATAGTAGGATGGCTATTTTATAGATGAGGAAATAGATACTGGAAGAGGCTTGGTGACTGACCCAAATGACACAATTAGCAGGAGTTAATGAAAAAGTCTTTTCCCCACCTGAGTTTCCTTGAGAGCTTCATTATTGTTTCTTCCAACTTCTTTACTTATACCATATGTAGAGAGGTGGGATGGCCTATCTAATTGGTAGAAAGATGAGTAAGTAGGCATTCTGTTTACCTCCTTCTCCTCCTCATCTCTCAGGGGTCAATCACCTTGTAAGTGCGTGAGTTTTCCTGATTCACTATTGTCTTACTTGGTCCCTAAACAAGCTGAATTCTGAATTCCAAATAAATGGCAAATAAAAATAAAGCTACATTCTATAACTTGACCTTGATAATTAAGACACAAAATATTTTGGCCTCTACTTTTATTCTTTTATTTTATTTATTAATATGCTCAAAACTAAGGGGTCTACAGGTTCTTTCCCATTCATAGACCCAAATATAACTAACAGAGAGTCGGGATTCAAATTCTTTAAAGCTCATGGTCTAAAATCACTACTATATTGGCAGTAATAGTAATCACTAAATAACCCAGGGGTTCCTCTGTTCTCTAGCCTTTCTTGTATCTAGTCTGGAGCCTGGTTCTAGTTCTGACAAATGACCCATGAGAAAAAAGTGAAATGTTCTCTTTCTGGGAGACACCAGTTGAAATCTGGTAGGCTATGCATTGTCCCCTGCATGCTGTGCCAAGGTGGTAGCATTCCATCTCTTATCAAAAGCAGGACACTCAGAGATCCTGGATCCCCAGGTCATCACATAGGATAGCCACTTTCTCTCAGCACACTGGGCTTCATGTGAGAGAGAAAAGCTTTGAAGTGTCCAAATGACTGGAGGGTCATTTTGTTTTAATAGTGGAATGTAGATAGGTCCAATTGATATACCCAATAAGCACAAAGCTAACACAGAAACAACACAGCAAAAAAGACAGCTCTGCTAAGTCATGATAAAACCAGTGTTGGCTTGACGGTACCTTCATAAGGGCTTCGTAGCTATTGCCATATACCTGTGTCACTCCCCTACTAAATTCTAATCTCTTTGAGGACAAGGGTGATGTCATAACTTTCTCTATGTCCTCAGGACCCAGCACAGCTCCTGAAGCATGTCAAATTGTCACTGTATGACTGTTGAGCAGAAGCAAAATGAAGATGGTAATAAATACCAGTACTGCAATTGGAGTTATTATGCCTTTGTATTATTTGTAATTATCATTAGCATAAATTATACATCTATTCAACATAAATATATACATATATTTATGTTTAAGTTAACTATTTAGTAAACTGAATATAGTTCATTATATAATAAGCAGCCTTTTATTTTAAACAGGCATTTGTGTTTCAGAGGTCAGGCCCACCAATGTAATTAATTCAGATTGTCCAAATGAGAGAGAGAGAGAGAGGGAGAAAGCTTTGTGCTTTGAAGATTATTAACAAAAATACTCCAAAATTCAATTGGAAAATATAGAGAAATGGGGGCTGGGAGAGACAGAGAGTCAAACCAGTAGGTAAACATCACTTAGAAGTGTATCTTAGTTTGTTTTGTGTTGTTGTACCATACTACCTGACACTAGGTATTTTTGCAAAGAAAAGAGGTATTTTTAGTTCCCAGTTTTAGAGGCTGAAAGTTAAAGATTAGGCAGCACATCTGTTGAGCGACTGGAGAGGGACTCTGGCTATGTCACAGCATGGGCAGATTGTGTCGCAATGTAAGAGGGCATGTACGAGAAGCACTCTAATGGTAGGTGCAAAACAAGGATTGGGGGCAGGTGACAGGCTCACTCATAACAATCCACTATGTGAGAAACTACTCCACTCCTTTGAGATCTAACCACTCCATGAGACCTGTATTGACTCTTTCATAAGAGCAGTCCAGACCTAATGGCACCTCCCAATGGTGCCTACCTCTTAGAGATTCCACCACTTTTCATTGCTACAATGGGGACCAAGATTCTAGCACATGAACCTTTGGAAAACAAACCATATTCAAACCAAAGTGAGGTATGAAATAGGAAGTTATAAGATATAATTCTGTGTGTCTAATGGACCAAGGCTCAGGCCTGCAGTCAGGGTTACCACTAATGGCATCCTGCGTTCAACAGAGTGTTTAAGGGACAATGTGGAGCTTGCTGTACCAGGAGACAAGCCAGCAAGATGCAACAACATAGGCCAGGAGACTCTGTTACTGCATGGAGGAGTCAAGTACAGAGATGATGAAGGACAAGCAGAGCTGCTACAAAGCTGGACAAGGGCCCACAGGCAATGAGAAGGAGTGAGCAGGCACTAAGCCCCACATAAGGGAAAATAAGACCTTCCACTGGGAACATTTAAGACCCATGGTTCTTGGGCAGCCCAGAAGCAGACAGGGGCGATGAAGCCTCAAGAGAGCAACGCTGGATCTCAGGCTGTTTTGATAAAAGGAGGCTCCAGATGGGCTTCAATTCAAGACAGGGCAGCTTTTATATACCAGGCCAGGCAGCAATTCCTGCTATACTTTTAAGGTCCTGTCCTAGGCTCATGGGTGGATTAGATAGATATTTAGCAAGATCATTGCCCTTAAGAACTCAACCATCCTGGTGGGAAACCCAGAAAAGGGAGAAGTCTAAACTTCTCAGCTTGATACCTCTCACTGTTAATCTCTCTCTCTCTCTCTTTTCACTTCGTGGTACTGGGAGTTGAACCCAGGATTGTTCTACTACTGAACTATGTTCTCAGCCTTTTTTTTTTTTTAATTTTGAGACAGGGTCTCACTAAGTTGCCCAGGCTGGCCTTGAACTCATGATCCTTCTGCTTCAGACTCCCAGGTGGCAGGATTTACAGGAATGCAGCACCATGCCCAGACCAAACAACATCTCTTGTACCTTCTGTCATGACCCATCTTCAAGTTCTGGTGAAAACCAGGGATGTTTTCCCTGATCTACAAATATGCCATGCCTTTTGACAGACTTGGATATTTCCTCTGCTTTTAATGCTTTCATCTTTATTTGCCTAAGAAATTCATTTTTTAAAAAATTTAAATTTAGTCATTTATTCATTTTAATAAAATTTAATTGAAATATAAAAACACAAACCTTGTACATGTTAATGGATGTGTCCAGTGGTATTTAAATACATGTATGCATTGTTATGTTTAAATCAGGCTAAACTTAATCTCTCCAAAGAGCTGTTATTTCCTTATGGGAAACATTTTAATCTTTTTTTCTAGCTTTTTGAAATATGCAGTCCATTATTGCTTTCTATAGTCACCTTTTCGTGCAATAACATACTAGAACTTATTACTACCATCTAACTAGAATTTAGTACCTGTTAATAACCTTTCCCCACTCAACTCTCCCTACTAGTCTAACTCCCACTCTACTCTCAACTTGTAAGAGGTCTATTGTTTTCAGATTCCACACCTGTGTGAGATCACATGGTACTTGTCTTTTGGTGCCTGGCTTATTTCACTTAACATCATGCACTCTAGTCCCATCCATGTTAAGGCAAATGAAGATATTTCATTTTTTGGCAATGGCTAAATAGTATCCCATCAAGTATATGTACTGCATTTTCTTTATCCATTCATGTAATTAACATAGCAATTATGGAAAACACTGTGAAGGTTCTTCAAAAAACTGAAAATAGAACTACCACATGATTCAGCAATCCTACTACTGGGTATATACACAAAAGAAATAAAGTCATTATGTCAAAGAGACATCTGAACCCCCACATTAATTGCAGCACTATTCATAATAGCCAAGAAATGGAAACAACTAAGAGCCTATCAACTGATAAGTGAATATGTTCCTATTCAGACAACAAGATCTAGTTCTGATTTTTCTTCCCTGAATCTTCCCAAGAGTTGTTGAGAGAGGGAGAGGGATATTAATGTTACTAAGCTCATGTGCTTATCTCTGCTATGGACTGATCTCTGCCCCTCCTCAAGTCTAGGTGTGGAAGCCCCAAGTGCCAGTATGGCTATATTAGAGATAGGTCTTATGAGAAGCTAATTAATGTCAAATGAGGTCATAGGTGTAGGGACCAAATGGGATAGGAATAATGTCCCTATAAGAAGATACACCAGAGGCATGAGGAAATCCTTTGGGCTGGGAAAGAAATGTTTTTAGTGAAAGAAATGTGGATCAAACACTCATTCTTTGTCAGGCACTGTTATTCCTTGGGAGCTAAGAAGAGCAGATGCTATTGGCCATTGAAAAGCTCAGAGTTGAGTAGAAATACAATACTGAATGTTAATTTGTTTACAAGGACCATTTGTTTGGGATATGGTAGGATGTATAGGAGTCAGGAGAGTGTAACAGTTCTTAGTCTTGGCTACACATTAAAAGCATCTAGAAAAGTTTACAAACACTGATATATGGGCACTACTTCCAGAGATTTTCACTAAGTTTGTGTTGTGGGTTGGATATTAGGTGTCCCACAACACAAGAAGGTTTAGAGGTGAAATGACTGAGTTGTGAGAGCCTTTATCAATCAATGAATTAACCTCCTGATCGGGATTAACTGGGTGGTAACTGTAGGCAGGCATTTCATACTAGTTACTGAATCCACCCAAGAATGTGCCTCAATCGGGCATCATTTAATAAAAGCCTAACCTGCCCCCTCTACCTGGCAGGGATGATGGGAGCTTATTAAGATGATGTCTTCCTAGTATTTACCAGCCCCTTGAAAGACATTCCCTAAATAAACAGTGGTATTTGATTTTTGTGTTGTTTGTCTTAGTTCTTAGTGAGCGCCCTCTGAGTTGTAGGTCCTCTGCCATGCCTCTCACAATATGCATCGCCATCTCTTGAGCCACATCCTCCCTCCACCACACTCTTCCACCATGATGTGCTGACTCACCTCGAGTCCCGAGGAATGGATCTGTCTGTCTACGGACTGAGACCTCTGTAACCTTGAGCCCCAAGTAAGCTTTTTCTCCTAAAATTGTTCCTGTCAGGTCTTTGAGTCACAACAGCAAAAAAGCTGACTAAAACAATTGGTCTGAAGTATGGTCAGGTCATTAAGACTTTTGAAAAGCTCCACAGGAGATTCTGATGTGCAGCCAAGGTTGAAAATCAGTGGGCTAGGAACCTGGAAGGGAAAGGGGAATCGCAGGTTTAATGCGGGGAGTGGGGAGCAAAGCAGAGGCACATAGAAGCAGCATTTGCTACTGTTATGCATTTGACAGCACTTAACAGGTGCCCATATTGTGAGAAGCGTGACAGAGGACCTATTAATACAACTCAGAGGGTGCACATTAAGAACTAAGACAAACAACACAAAAATCAAATACCACTGTTTATTTAGTGAATGTCTTTCAAGGGGCTGGTAAATACTAGGATGTCATCATCTTAATAAGCTCCCATCATCTCTGCCAGGTAGGGGGCAGGTTAGGCTTTTATTAAAGGATGCTAGACTGAGGCACATTCTTGGCTGAATTCAGTAACTAGTGTAACATAAACTAAGGGACCAGCTATCCACTTAGCATTGTGAAGGTTATAACTCAGCATAGCAGAGAAAAGGCCCTAGAGATGGAACTTCAAGGAACAGCCTGGGGAAACAGGCCTGAGGGAGGCTGAAGGGTACCTTTGGAGAGAAAACAGAAGCAATTTAATAGCAATGATATTATTACTCATGCTATTATTACCATTTCACTCAGCACTTTCCATGTGTTATTTCTAGCATTCATCCTTTAAGGTACCGATTAGCCCCATATTGGAAAGGAAGACCTCATATACAGAGAAGTGAAGGAATATGCTCAAAGACAAACAGCTCTTAAGCAAGTTCGATTTTGAATCTAGGTCTGATCTGAATGAGGTTTTATAGCCTATTCCCTAAATTTTAGGTTGGTATTCTCTTAAGGGAGCATGGGGTAGAGAGACAAATGGATGAGAATGAGATAAAGAAACCAAGGCCCTCTTCTAAGTCTTGAAAGCAGAAAAGTTTCAGCTAGGTGGATTGTTTTTAAACATGAGTAGGCAGTTGATAGTTAAAAGCAACTATTTCACTGTGACATGCTGCAGACTTCAGAACAGGGATGTGGACAGGATGGCAGATAGAGGTACAGAGGAGGTCCTGCATCATCTTTAGCCATCCCAGGGACACCGGTTACAGTCTGAGGGAGAGTACCATGGGAATAAGGAGAATGGAGTTCATTAGCCACTGAGTTCATGTTCAAGTTCATATTTTGGTTACTTAAACTTCTTCATAAATGTTGTATTACTAGTGCTTTTGAGCCTGTGTCAAGCTGAATAAACACACACACACACACACACAAACACACACACTTTCAATATATTTCAGGGTAGCATACATATTACCACATATACAAAAACTGGGTTAATCATACTTTTTAGTCGAAGGCTTTGGAAATAGCATGAGGAAGCATAGAGTTTCTGGGGCAAACCCAACATCAGCCTGCTTCCTCCCTTAATTTAAGATGGATCAGGTATTGTGCTAAATGACTTAAATATATCATCTCATTTAGACAACACAGCTACCCTAGGAGGTTGGTACCATTGCTAACTTTGGTTTCCTGATGAAATCAAAGCTTAAGATTTAAAACAGCTCATTCCAGGTAACATTTCTTGTAAGTGGTTAAACGGGAATTAGGACCCAGTTGTTCCTGAGTCTAGGGCCTCCGAGTCTTTAGCTACTATGATGGAGATGAAAATATAATGAGTGTCATCTTTCCATATACATTTATAGTCTTACAGTTTCTTCTTTTCCTACAAATTTGATGTAAGAAAATGGCATCAGCTGGGAACTACAAAAATAAATGTTGGCTATATAATTAGATTAAGATCTAGGATAGGAAAGAGAATTCTAGCATGTTCAACAATGGCTAGTTCCCAGCTAGGGTAATGTGCTTTAGCTTTGAGCTAGCAATTTTAGAAGGATAAATATATTAGCTTCCCATAGCTGCTGTAACAAATTTTCATCAATTTATTGACTTATACCAAATTATGACCTTACAGTTCTTTAAGTCTTATTTCATTGAGATAAAATCAAGGTGTCCAGGGTATAGCATTCCTTTCTGGGGCACCAGAGAGAATCCGTTTCCTTGCATTTTCTGGTGTCTTTAGGCTGTCAGCTTTTTTTGGCTTGTGTCCTCTTTCCAGAGGTAGCTAGTTTTAAACTTTGTTGTTGTTGTTATTTTCATTGCAAGAGAATTATTTTAGCAGGTTCCCTCAATATCTCCAAACTGGATGATTTTTATGTTCTAAGTTGTTGTCTCTCTATATGTACATTAATTTTCTAGGGCTCCCACACAAAGTGCCACAAATCAAATGGCTTAAAACAACAGACATTTACTGTATAATATTTTGGTGACGGGGAGTCTGAAATCAAGATGTCAGCAGGACCATACTCCCTCAGAAACTTGCAGGAGGAACTCCTTGCTTACCTCTCTCTAGCTTCCGGTGACTTTGGGGGCAATTCTTGTCCATCCCTGCCTTGCAGCCATGTAACTCCAATCTCTGCATTTATCATCCTGTAGCATTCTCCCTCTGTACCTGTGTCTTCAGAGGGATGCCTTCTTGTTAGAAGTCATATTGGATCAGGAACTGCCCTATACCAAAGGGACCTAATCCCAATTAATTACATCGGCCACAACAAACTTACCTCCAAGTAAAGTCAGAGTTTAAGTTACTGGGAGACGCATTTCAACCCAGCTATCTGTGGGTTTCAGCAGTGTCCAGTAAAGACATTAGAAGAGTGGATGGAAAAACCAGAGGTTTTTATTAAAACAAGTAAACAACCAAGCAAGTCAATATATTATCAATCAATAAATGTGAGTCATCTGGTTCAAGATGGAAAGATGAAAGTATCTTTTAAACTCTTCTCCCATTTAGGACTAGATTGAAACCATGGTAAAGAAATGAAAAGGTTATAAAGCCTAGAACGATGTCAAACACGGAATGAGAATCATCAGGAGACGGGAGATTTCAAAAGGTTTCTAAAAACAGCAACGGAAGGTGACTGGTGAATGAAGAGTCTCCCGGCACTGCTGCGTTCCCAGGAGTGTTCATACTTGGAAAAGTGAGTATGATGGACGACGTGGAGCTGTGAGGGTTCACATGGGGAGATTAACTGAAGCTGATGGAAGAGTCAGCTCTGCAACCCAAAGTGCTAAATAGCCAGGAGCCTGGTGTCCATTTACCCACATCAGAGTCCCTATGAGGTTGTCTCAGCAAGACCCAGGAGCCCCCACTTCCTCAGAGCCAGGCTCCGTGATAGCTCATTCTGTAAAAGGAGTAGACAACCCAGTGTGATTAGACCCACGAGAAAGACCAGCAACACAAAGCAGAAGATCACAATTCACAGGTATAAATGTGTAAATATGGAAGGAACAGAGATATTCAGAAACCCAAAGGAATTTTTAAAAATCTAATCGGTTTCCTTCAAAACAGTAGAAAAGATATTGCAGCCATAAAGCAAAAGAGTCCCTTAATAGAAAGGATGAACATCAAAACAAACTCTTGAAGTTTAAAAATGTGATGGCTAATAAAAGAAAAGAAAAAGACAATATATAGTCAAATAAGAAAAGGAGTTTAAGGAAATATGGTTAAAAACAAAACAAAACATTCTGAGGAAAAATGGGTTCCCACTTTAATAACCTTTCCACACTAATTTAAACTGAGGAAAAATGTCCACCCCCTTTCTTAGGAAGCTCCTTGCAAAATGAGGTGGCAAACCAAAAAGAGAAATGCCATGTGAACAATGTAGTAGAGAACTCTGCGGAGAAAGTTCTAGGACCACAGCTGGCAGACACAAAATCCAGCAGGATCATTGAGAACTTGAGAAATGCTGGTGCTGTCAGGAAAAAGGGATTGGCTGAGTGTGAAAGGGAGAAGTCGTTGAAAGGAAGCTGAAGTCTGTCTTCTCTGAGTGAGGCAAGGGTTACCACCCTTAAAGAAGCGGAAGCCTAGTCTGGGGGCAGCACTTGGCTCTGCTGTGAACACTGTCCCGAAGGGAGAACAATTCAAAGCTGCAATTAGATCTTAAGGCTTAGGATAAAAATGCCAATAATTCACTGAAGACTTTGAGGTTTCAGAAGAGGAAACAAATGTAATCAATGTTGGATGTAGGGGAGAAAAGTGGGTTGAAGGTGAGCTCAGCAATGTCACTGTCTTTCAAAACTGGCTAGGATGATGGGACACGAAATGGATGAGAAATATGCTCTGAGAAGCAAAAGTGACTGGGGGGGAACCAAGAGTATACATTAAGTATTACATTAGGGAGAGTGGGCTGTGAACTGGGAAAAAAATCTTCACTTGTCACTGAAGAGATCCACACATAATATAGAGACAATAGTTAACAGTTTTTAAATTTGTTCTAAATAGTTTATACATCATATTTAAATGGAGTATAATTCGCCATGTATATCCTTCTGATTATCTGTGATGTAGAATTACACTGGTCATGTAATCATATATGCACACAGAGCCATAATGTCTGATTCATTCTACTATCCTCCCTACCCCTGTATCTCCTCCCCTTCCTTCACTCCCCTCTAATCCAAAGTATCTTTATTCTTCCCCAGCACCCTCACAACTTATTGTGGGTTAGTATCTGCATGTTAGAGAAAACATTCAGCCTTTGGGTTTTTTGGGGGATTGGCTTATTTCACTTAGCATGATATTCTCCAGCTCCATCCTTTTACCGGCATATACCATAATTTCGTTCTTCTTTAAGGCTGAGTAATATTCCATTGTGTACATATGCCACATTTTCTTTATCCATTCATCTGTTGAAGGGCACCTAGGTTGGTCCCATAGTTTAGTTTAAAGTTAACAGCTTCTCAAAGCTCTGCATTACTTTTAGAAGACTTACCTTCCTATGAAACTATAAATTCCATGAGACTTGATCCTATCTACTGTATTTTTGGATCTCTCAAATCTGGCACACAGTGAATACTTGTTTTTGACCAAGTTCCCTGGGAAATGGTCCTGACACTGATTCTGAAGGCAATAGGTTTGCTGGACTGCTTGGTGAAAGAATAACCGGGAAAGACATGGGAAGCAGGGCTGGGCAGAGGGAGAACTGAAGTATGATGTGGTGGAAGGAGAAGCCTCAGTTGACCCCATGGGGAGACCTGGGGCTGGGATGACCATAACTGCTTCAAATCTCGGCAAGGAATTGGGGCCAACCATAGAATATAGGCTGCCTCTTTAGTCCGAGGCTTCATGTGGGCAAAACAACCCCCTAGTGCCAGTACCAGTGCCTGGTCAGGGACTCAGTGAGCTGTCAGCTGGCCAACATGCCCAGTGCCTGGGAAAATGAGAACACCTCAGCCCCTGAGGGAAGGCTCTGTGCAGAGGACCCCCAAAATGCCCAGCCAGAGCACTGCCTACCACTGCCCCTCCGGCACCCCACACTTGGCATGATCTCATGCTTCCTAGAACACGCGATCAGTTCCTCTTAGCCTCTTAGGTGTCCACCTGCTGCATGCCACCTGCCTAGCATGCTCTGCCTTTCTTTTCAGCCTGAAATTTTCAGAACTGAAGTTTTCTGCCTGGTCTCAGTTCTCTAATTTTGTGGTTAATTTATCATTAGGAGACATGTACTCTTCTTTGGAGTTACTTTATAATTCTTAAAAATTTACCAGGTAAAGACAAATAGCAATAATAAAAGTCAAAACAAGAATCCCCTGTTCGTGCTTTGGAGCCCATGCCTAAAAGTCGCCTTCTTCATGACATCTAACTGAGCTCTCCTAGGCAGAGCTGAGACTCTGCCCACGGGAGCACCTACATACTACAGGCACTTACCTTGTAAATAAGTCTGTCTTTTTCACTAGACTATGAGTTCCTCAAGTTACAGCTTCTTCATGGGGATAACATGCCTGCCTTGTGTCGTTCACCAAATCAGCACAATAGCTCATGTTTTAAACAAAAAAAAGAAGGAGGGGGGCACAATTGCTGCTAAAGCTCTAGCACAATCAATTTTAATTAGCATTGCTCATTGTAAGAAATGATAAGGTATCAGTCATTGTAATTGCCAGTGTTGACAATTAGTCAAAGTCATTAACATCTCAAGACCTAAGATAATGCAGACTAACTGAATTTAAAGATTTAGAAGAAAAGTGGAGAGGAGTTGTTATGAAATGATTTCATTTTGCACAGGCTCAACAAATACACCTTGTGAATGATCACTTGGAGTATCTTGGGGGGAACTGAAATTACCTAGGACCTGTCACTAACCTGTGTTCTTTCTGTTCTCTCTTACCCACTGTACTACCAGGGAGATTCTTTAAAGAAATGCAAATTTCAGTCTGTCACACAAATACCTCCAGAGTCCCTTCAGTACCCACAGGAAAGACCCCAATCTCCTTAGCATTAGATGCAAAGCCCTTGCATTTCCAGCTCTATCACTTACATGCCTCTCCACCCTCTTTCTGTGTCCCTCTCAACTAATTTACATACAGGTCATTGCTCAAAACCATTTTCCTCTTTGGTTTCTTTTGACTGCATAGACAGGTCCCCGTATCTTGAATTACATTATGCCTTTTTTTTGGCCTGACAAACTTCTCCACTTTTTAAAGACTCCATTCAAAAATGTCTTCCCCCAATAAAAACAACTTAGTCCTTTCTGCTCCTGATAGATTTTTCTTCTTCCTCTTTTTGGATGGTTGCTCCATGTATCATTCACCACACCACATCATAATGGCTTATTTTATTCATGTATTTTTCTAACAAGACTCTGTCTTCTGGGGTGTTTAATGTCTAACCCAGGGCCTGGCAAAGAGCTGACCTATAATCACTGTCTGTTGAATGGGCAAATCAGGGGGTGGAAGGAGATAGAAGTGATTGAATCAATGAACTAGACAGTAGTGGGCACCATGTGTTCATCATCACATGGTTCCCTCAGCAATAGGTGTCTGCGCAGCCTGACAATGAGCCTATTCCCTGAATAGGAGCTCCTAGTTCTCCTTCTTGAGTTCAGAAAGGAATGAATGGCATGGGGTATCTTTAAAATTCTAAGTTGACCTTCACATTAACTTATGATCTACATTAGATTCATTAAGTGTAACAATATCAACACCAATTGATGGTCACTGAGTGCTTTCTATATTCTTGCCAGAAAGTTCTTTACATGGAACTCATTCCACAATGTTTTATGGAAATGTGGGTTAGGATACTTAATCCCTACTTTAAAATTAAGCAATTGAGACAAGTTTTGAAATTTGTCCTAAGTCACCTGACTATAAAGAGGCTCTGCCTCCAGACTTAACCTTTACAGGGTTTAGTAAAGAGAAGGCACATCACGCTGAGCTGATCAACACTCATTTTGCATATAACCTAAATGCCCCCAACTCAGGTGCTGGCACATACTCAAGTGCCTCAGGGTGGAGTCTTGGGATAATGCAGAGGCAAAATAAAATGGAGGGATATCATTTCAGAGATGCAGTGGTCTCAATTAAAAAAAAAAAACATCAAAGAGAAGGAATCATGAGTGGAACCCATAAGTCACCTTTTTAATGTAAAATGTAAAGATGGCATTTAAATTATATTACTATCCCCTCTCCACCATAATCCTCATTTCTAACTTGTTGGCTGCATCAAAAGCCACTCAATATCCCATCTCTTTTGACTTTTCCCTCTCTGCTACTCCTCGGGTGCAATTGGTCATTTGAATCTGCCTCCTTCCTTTTCCCACAGCCGCTATTGAGTTCAGATCTTTCTCATTTCTCAATTGCTTTCCCAGCTCCAGTTCAATCTCTCTAATCTGTGCTCAGAGCTACTGTTATCTTACTTTGATAATACTTTTCACTAAAATTAATTTTAATATAAAAAATAAAAATCTTTCTACAATCATTATATGTGTCTCATCCTTCTGTAACAGAGAGCAAACCCTTTGCTTAGAGTAAATATCCATCTCCAGCCTGGCTACTGCCTACTTCATCTTTTCCTTATTTCCAGCTACTCCATCCTGCTTATCTTTCCTGCGTGTGCTACGGTTATTTATAACTCAGTTCCTTTCCTCATATAAAGGTATGTGTGTTAGCTTTTCATGACTGTGACAAAATACCCGAGAAAATGACTTAAAACAACTTAAAGGAAGAAAGATTTACTTGGTTTATAATTTCAGAGGTTTCAGTCCATGCTCCATTGGCCCTGGTGCTTTTAGACCTATAGCATGGCAAAAACATCATGGCAGAGGAAAGCTGCTCACCTCTGGCAGCCAGAAAGCAGAGAAAGAAATGCAAGATGGATCTAGGAATAAGATATACCCTCCCTCCCAGGGCACAGCCCCAGTGACCTAAATCCTCCAATTCCTACCTCTTAGAGTTTCCTCCACCTCTCTGTAGTCCATTTAAATATGAATCCATCAATGGGTAAATCTACTGATGAGAGCAGAGCCTTCACTATCCAATCACTTCCCCAAAGCCCACCTCTGGACATTGCCACACCGGAAATTAGGCCTTCAACCACAAGCCTTGGGGGGAACTTTATATCCAAACCATAGCAGTATGTATCCCCTGAAGGCCTAATGCCAAGGGTTTAGCTCTTCCTGGAAGCCATTGCTATCTTTTCCTCAACTAGGAAAATTTGTTTGCATTCTCATTTTTCCTCTAATACATCTACCTCTATAGCAGCACTTGGAGACTGACTCTACTTTCTTCGTTGTATTTCTTATTTTGCAACAGTGTGAGCTCCTGAAGGACATGGGCCACGTTTTAGTTAGACCTATGCCATTAGAATCTAGAGTAGTGCTTGGCATATGGAAGACAATGACATTTTTAAGTTGGTGTTAACAAGTCTAATAAATCCTCATAAAATGTAGATTGCTGGCTTTTGAAGACCAAGCCTGAAGTCTTCTGCTCTAGCAATAAACAGAAGCTATATTACCTAGGAGTTGAGCCTCTCTAGGTTGTTCTCATCCTCAACAGCTACTCTTATATTGCTCCATCCATCTTCACTCACTGCCTGGCCTCTGAGGGCTTTCTATTTGGGGGATATCAGCTAAGATGGGAGCTGAACTCAGTTCTATTAATGACTTATTCTACCCTTGAGATGTATGACTCTCAGCACCATTCTCCAACAAAAGGCAATCCTGACCAGCAATGCAACCTGGAGAACTCCAGGTTTGCATTCTTTTCCAAATCACCACAAGTCAACACGTAATTACCTCTGGAAGCCAGAAAACAGAGAAAGAGAAAGAAATGCAAGAAGGAGCTAGGAATAAGATATCCCCTATTCTGGCTGTTTGGTCACATGGGAAATTCAGTTAAAGTATCTGAGGACTTATTGTGGTGAAAGAACCACATCAAGAATACAATGCAAACTCTATTCCCCCATTGATCAATATGTAATTTTATATGTATCTGACAAAGAAAGCTGAATTTGAAAAGTAGGACAATTGTAATCGTCCCTGATTGCATTATGCAAAAATCTCCAATAGATCTATCAGTCTATTGAACTTACTATTTTACTAGTTGGTGTAACTTTGAAAAGTCCTGATCCTTTAGGAAATTTTCATTTCTTTTCTTTTCCTCCCTCTTTCCTTCCCTTCCCTCCCCCTCTCCTCCCTCCCTCCCTCCCTGGCTTCCCCTCCACCTCCTCCAGAAGCCCACTGTACCATTATCCCCAATCCTTCCTGCTCTTGCCAATTAGCATTTAAACATGCTTGACTCTCTGCTGTCTAAGAACAGAAATAAAACCATCAAATAAAAGAAAAAGACCCAAACACCA
>NW_026000082.1:8681087-8705005 GCF_001458135.2 Marmota marmota marmota | reverse complement strand
CTCTCCCAACCCTTTCTTTTTTTTTTTCCTTCTTTCTACATTATCAGGAATTTCTGGAGACCATGTTAGAAACCTGAGAACTAATCCTGGATTGAACAATGAGGCCAAGACAAGGTGGTAAAACTAATATGGCTTTAACATTCTCTTTCTACTGACTTCCAGAACAGAAATGACTGATCTGATTATTGCAGAATCAAGTTCCTCCTGCTCTACCCCCTACTCCATCTTCTGAAGAGTAGTATATGCTTAGGAAAATAGCATGACATTTCTCTCTAGAACCAAACATGTAGGTGATTTGGGTCAAGACAATCTGAGCTTTCAGTGTGGTATTATTTAAACAGTACTAAAATTACAAGACCAGTGTAGTTACAAACAGTGGCCTGTCATCTTTACTTCAACTGCTGTCCTTTACAAAATGTTCTGCTTATAGTAGAGGTTAATAAATCTGCCGAGTAAAAACATGCTCCAAGAGTCAAACTAGTTTTCCATTTCAAGTAGTAAAGAAAGAAGTAGGCAGTTTTCCCCAATGGCTTGTTTCCTGGTCATGTCCCCTGTTTTGTTTTAGAGAATATTCAGATGGTAAATACACATCCACACACAGAAGCACACACATATATGTATGTGCAGATAAATATGTTTATGTATTATTGTCAATCTTTCAATGCACTCATGGTTCAGATATTTTTTTCCCCTTTTTCTTGTGTGTGTGTGTGTGTGTGTGTGTGTGTGTGTGGTGCTGGGGATTCAAACTAGGAACTGTATGCAAAAGGCAAGTGCTCTACCACTGAGTTCCAGCCTTAGCCCTAGATGCCTTTCTTTAATTAGCATATATTTAGATTTTTTTCATCTAATATGATTTGTATATTGTGGCCACTAATAAATAGGGATTTGTTTTAAGAGTTTGTGCTATTTACTCTGTTTCAGGCAAGTGCTCTACCACTGACTTACGCTCCCTGCCCTTTACTCTGCTTTNTACAAGTGTACCCTTTTCCCCACATTCTCTGCCATGCATCTTGTGTTTGACTTCATAATGGCTGCCAATCTTATCTGGAGTGAGATGGTATCTTAGGGTGGTTTTGATTTGCATTTCTCTGACTGCTAGAGATTGGTGAGCATTTTTTCATGTACTTGTTGATTGATTGTATGTCCTCTCTGAGAAGTGTCTGTTCAGGTCCTTGGCCCATTTTGTTGATTGGGTTATTTGTTATCTTATTGTCTAAATTTTTTGAGTTCTTTGTATACTCTGGATATTAGGGCTCTATCTGAAGTGTGAGGAGTAAAAATTTGTTCCCAGGATGTAGGCTCCCCATTTACCTCTCTTATTGTTTCTCTTGCTGAGAAAAAACTTTTTAGTTTAAGTAAGTCCCATTTGTTGATTCTAGTTATTAACTCTTGTGCTATGGGTGTCCTATTAAGGAATTTGGAGCCCTACCCCACAATATGTAGATCGGAGCCAACTTTTTCTTCTATCAGACGCAGAGTCTCTGATTTGATATCAAGCTCCTTGATCCATTTTGAGTTAACTTTTGTGCATGGCGAGAGAAAGGGATTCAGTTTCATTTTGTTGCATATGGATTTCCAGTTTTCCCAGCACCATTTGTTGAAGATGCTATTCTTCAATGGAGTTGCATGCTTTTAGCCCCTTTATCAAATATAAGATAGTTGTAACTTTGTGGATTAGTCTCTGTGTCCTCTATTCTGTACCATTGGTCCACCCGCCTGTTTTGGTACCAATACCATGCTGTTTTTGTTACTATTGCTCTGTAGTACAGTTTAAAATCTGGTATTGCTATACTGCCTGATTCACACTTCCTGCTTAGAATTGCTTTTGCTATTCTGGGTCTTTTATTTTTCCATATGAATTTCATGATTGCTTTATCTATTTCTACAAGAAATGCCGTTGGGATTTTCATTGGCATTGCATTAAACCTATAGAAAACTTTTGGTAATATCGCCATTTTGATGATGTTAGTTCTGCCTATCCATGAACAGGGTATATTTTTCCATCTTCTAAGATCTTCTTCTATTTCTCTCTTTAGGGTTCTGTAGTTTTCATTCCCTGTAGTCCCAGCTACTCGGGAGGCTGAGGTGGGAGAATCGCTTGAGTCCAGGAGTTCTGGGCTGTAGTGCGCTATGCCGATCGGGTGTCCGCACTAAGTTCGGCATCAATATGGTGACCTCCCGGGAGCGGGGGTCCACCAGGTTGCCTAAGGAGGGGTGAACCGGCCCAGGTCGTCTATAATTTTTATTGTTATTGCTTTCCATCTTTAAACTTTTTACTTTAGACTAATTATAGAGTCACAAAAAGTTACAAAATTGGTACAAAGGGTTACTATGTACTCCTTTATCCATTTTTTCCCAAGAGTTGCATCTCACATAATCATAATAAAATCAGGAAATTTGCACTGGTCCAATGTATGTATAATTTTATGCTATTTTATTATGTGTATGGAATCATGTAGTAATCACCTCATCAATAAATAGAACAAGTCTGTACCACAAAGATCTTCTTTATAACCTCCACTCCCACCTTCCTATGCCTTCCCCAATCCCTTATAAATACTAATCGGTTCTCATCTGTGTATTTTTTTAAAAAAAATTTGAGAATATTATATAAAAGGAAATTTCATGGTATGTGACCTTTTAATACCGATTTATTTTTATCATTGGCCATAATGTTCTGTTTGAATCAACTGTTTAAACCATTTTATTGCAGTAAATTATTCCATGGTATGTATGGGGCATAGTTTAACTATTCAACTATCAAAGAACATTTTGGTTACTTACAGTAAGGCTGATATGTATCTACTTGTTCATGGAGGTTTGTGACAAACATTTTCTTTTCCCTGGGGATAGATAAAGGAATGCGATTTCTAGGTTGTATGGTTAGTGTGTCTTTAGACTTATAAGAAATTGCCAAACTATTTTACAATGACTATACCACTTACAGCCTCATGACAATATATCTATTTATATCTATTATATATATGTGTGTGTGTGTTTCAGTTATATTTACATATATGTTTTATAAGTATATTTTCCATTTCTTTTTAAAATTTTTTATTTATTCTAATTTGTTATACATGATGGAAGAATGCAATTCATTTCATATTACACATATAGAGCTCAATTTTTCAAGACACCGATTGCACACAAAGTATTTTCACACCATTCGTGTCTTATACATGTACTTAGGGTAATGATGTCTAACTCATTCCACCATCATTCCTACCCCCTCCTCTGCCCTTCCTTCCCTTTGCCCTATATAAAGTTCTTCCATTCCGCCCATGCTCCCCGCCAAATGTCATTAGGTGTCAAGATCCTCATATCAAAGAAAACATTCAGCCTTTGGTTTTTTTGGATTGTCTTGTTTCACTTAGCATTATATTCTTCAACTTCATCCATTTTCCTGCAAATGCCATGACTTTATTCTCTTTTAATGCTGAGTAATGTTCCATCGTGTCTATATTCCAAAGTCTCCCTATCCATTCATCTACTGAAGGGCATCTAGGTTGGTTCTATAATTTAGCTACTGTGAATTGTGCTGCTATAAACATTGATATGGCTATGATCCTGTAGTATGCTGTTTTTAAGTCCTTTGGGTATAAACCAAGAAGTATAATAGCTGGGTCAAAGGGTGGTTCCATTCCAAGTTTTCCAAGGAATCTCCATACTGCTTTCCATATTGGCTGTACCAATTTGCAGTCCCACCAGCAGTGTAAGAGCATGCCTTTTCCCCCACATCCTCACAAACACTTATTGTTATTTGTATGCATAATAGCTGCCATTCTGACTGGAGTGAGATGAAATCTTAGAATAGTTTTGATTTGCATTTCTCTAATTACTAGAGAAGTTGAACATGTTTTCATATGTTTGTTGATTGATTGCATATCCTCTTCTAAGAAGTGTCTGTTTAGTTCCTTGGCCCATTTATTGATTGAGTTATTTATTTATTTATTTATTTGGTGTTAAGGTTTTTGAGTTATTTATATATACTAGAGATTAGTGCTCTATCTGACGTTCTTATGGTAAAGATTTGCACCCATTCTGTAGGGTCTCTATTCACCTCACTGATTGTTTCTTTTGCTGTGAAGAAGCTATTTAGTTTGAATCCATCCCATTTATTAATTCTTGGTTTTAATTCTTGCTAACAAAATGAAATTAAACCTCTATCTCTCACCATGCACAAAACTCAACTCAAAGTGGATCAAGGACCTAGGAATTAAATCAGAGACCTTGCACCTAATGGAAGAAAAAGTAGGCCCAAATCTCCATCATGTCGGATTAGGTCCCAACTTTCTTATTTTCTATTTCTAAGGATTCATGTGGCTTCATAAATTCTGGGAAATTTTCAGTTATTAACTCTTGGAATACTTTTTATTCCTCATTTTTTTTTTGTTTTCTTTTCCTGGAAATAACATTAAGTGCAAATTAGAAATTTTATTCTACTCTCCATATCTAGTTTTGAATCTTTTGGCAGGTGGGTGGGTGGGTACCAGGGATTTGAACTCAAGGGCACTCAACCACTGAGCCACACCCCCATCCCTATTTTGTATTTTATTTAGAGACAGGGTCTCACTGAGTTGCTTAGTGACTCACTTTTGCTGAGGCTGGCTCTGAACTCTTGATCCTCCCGTCTCAGCCTCCTTAGCCACTCAGATTACCTGTGTGTGCCACCAGGCCAGGCAAATCTTTTTTTTTGTTTTTAAAATACTCTTTACTTCTGTCTTTGTACACTCCAGATATTTCTGTATTTCCAGTTCTCTACTTACATTTTTAACTATACCTAAACTACTGTTTAACCCATTTATTGAGTTTGTTTACTTTAACAACCACATCTTTTGTTTGTAGAAACTCTACTTGGAAATTTGGAAGATTTTCTTTTGTCATTACTTGCTCATTCATTTAAAAAAAAATTTCAATTCTCTTTTATGATTTTAATAATTAAGCTCTTAAAGTTCTTGGGTGTTTAATCTTTTTATTTGGTGCCTACTGATACTCACTCATGTTAATTTGTTTCTTTCTATGTTTTTATGATTCTGGATTTTGAATTTTTCATCAAATTTCTCTATGAGAATCCTGTGATGCAGGGGTTGAAGGTGTACAGCTGCAGAGTTTTCTATTAACTTCTACCACGTATTCCAGGGTCAATTTGGGTTTTCTTTTAGAGTTTTATATTATGGGGTAGTACAGGGATTTAGATAAAAGCTGTCAAAGAACCCTTGAAGTTTAGTGGGAGACTTCAACGTAAAAGTGACCTGTACAATTTTTCATTTCCAAGAGTAAGGTGGTCTAGTAACTTGAAGAACTTTTCAGTGTCAAATACCTGAAAAAAAGTCAAGCTTGAAAATGCAAGACTGAGTTCAGACAAGAAATAAAAGGAGAAATACTGGAGTCCTAAAACAAAGAAGGAGCCTCCAACAAAACCCAGCAAGATGGAATTGTGATGATAGAGCCATGGGGTAGAGAAGGGGATGGGAAAAGATAGGAAAGGAGAATAGTTATGGACCAAGTGATTCTATGTACATTTATGAATATAGCACAGTGAGTTTCACCTTTATGTATATCTCTAACTTAAAAACAATCCATAAATAAATAAATAGAAGAAAGACCAGTAGAATAGAGGAAGGGAAACAGGGAGGAAGGGGAAGGGAATATTGGAGCAAATTATATTTCAGTATGTGATTTTGTCAAGATGAACCCCAATGTTATGTATAATTATAATGAACCAATAAAAACATTAAAACGTATACTGAGAATTTAAAAGTCACTATACTATCAACATATAGTTTATTTTTTTTTGCATGTAAAATACCCACAATAAGACATTTCAAAATATGGCTCCCTATTGTTTTTAGTCCATATACTACGTATGTTCAGTTAAAAAAAAATAAAACAGTCCCTTCTACTTTCGAGTAATGATGTTCTTCCTTCATTTTAGGAACACAGCTCTTCTTAGCAGATCAGCATAAGAATCAGGAATTAGGGCCACAGGCAACTTTCTTGGGGGTCATGGGAATACCCACTATGAGACCTGCAGGCAAATATGTATTCCTTGCTGTTTTATTCCAAATAGGCAAACATCAGACTTTCCTGGCACCTTGATTTATTCAGAGTCATAGAGTGACATCCTCAGAAGGGCCTGTGAAAGTCATCTAGGTTATCAACTTGGATGGTGTGACATGCCTTCTGAAAATTCTACAGAAAAACCTCTTTAAAATATTACTAAATATATACCCCCAGATTGCAAATTATTTGCCTTTTAATTTTTTTAAAAAAATAAATTAGAATAGGATTGAAGGCTATCTTGAAATGTCAGTCTCACAAATGTACTTTCTGATATGCTTATTTGAGCAGAAGGAAAGAGACTGAGCCTCAGCCAGGATGTGGGTAATTGTGCACAACCCCGGGGCTGCTCATGGGAGGGTATGAATATCATTTTCATTTGTATTGTGAAGGAGAAAAAAAGTACAGAAAACCATTAGTCTAACCCAGCACGTTCATTTTACAGATGCAAAAAGTAAGGTCCTATGAGATTTCACGACACAGTGACTCAGATGAGATTTGAACTCATCTCCTCTAAGTCACAGTCCAGTATATTTGCTGTTCTACCACAGTGACAAGTGAGTGTTTTAATAACATCTCAAAGGAAGTGAGAGCTCCACTTGGTTAGAGCGGGCGCTCACATTTTTCTTGCTGTGTTGAAGCACCCTCTCTTTCGATCAGATTAAAGCTGACAGAGATGAAACAGTTTTGGGCAGATTTCCTTGGGTTGGCTCCAGGGCCTCTAATCTGCATTTCATCATGACACCAGCACATGTTTCCATCATTGAAACACCCGTCTGCATCAGCCGGGATGTTAATCACATGCTAACCCAATTTCCTCTATGAATTTATTACTTACTCTTCATTTAAGTTCATGAAACCTAACATGAGTCCCAAATAAGCATAACAACCTGAACAAAAAGATCTTGGCTCAACAGCCATGCCCACTGGGCATCGGAACCCAGAGATGAGTGTGCAGGGGAAAAAATCAGCCTTGGAACAAAACCTTGGGGGCTCTCTGCAAAAGAAGAATAGAATGACAAATTTTGTTACATGGGTACGAGTTTAAACATGAACAAAGTCATGATTTGGCAATAAAATGCGGTCCTTGTTCTAACTCCACACAGCTCGGTGGTACCAGATCGATTTACGATATCCAAAATTAGAGCTGTGGCCTTCAGAAAAGACGGAGAGATGATTGGAGTGCACGGAAGGCAAATGGAAGCTATAATGGGAAGGCATTTTGGAAACAGAGTCCAAATGCAAATTGCTTGTTAGAGAAACTATTCAGATCCATCTGGTGGCTGCATATGATGAATACTAGAAACCCGATCAATGGATATTCATTTTGGCAATGGCAAAGGAAAGTAAAATAGAACCAGTCAGGCCACCCGAGTGTGGATGTTGGACTCAAATGTGCAGCAAACACTCGTCCCATGTTTGAGCTAGTGATCATGGAAGGAAAGGAGATTTTTATTTAAAAGAAAAAAAAAAGGTAAGAAGACGACGTGTCAGAGAAATGATAACTATATTACGCAACTGAAGGAGGAAATGCATCTTTGCTTGCTGAGCTTCCAGACTGTCTGTCTACAGTGATTTATTCATTCATTCACCTACATCTGTTCTTGAGCACCTGTCATATGCCAGGCACAGTACCAGGCACTGAGGATAAAAGATGATAAAGCTACATATATCTCAGACCTCAATGGATTCACAGTCTTGTAGGGGAAGTAGACCCTAAACAAATAAAATAAATTTAGGCTCATAAGAACTAAGATATATCAGTCATCAACTATGTGTTTACTATTTTCCAGTTATTGTTTTAATTTGCATATGTCGTCTCATTTAATACTCATAAATATTCTATATAACAAGTATGATTATTTCTCCCAGAACACAATGGGAAATTCAGAGCACAGAGAGGCAAAGGAACTGATTCAAATGTCACACAGCTAATAAATGACAGAGCTTTGATGTGGTTTCAGGAAATCTAGCTCTAGAATGCAAACTCTTAACTATTTTGTGTTAAATTAAAAGATAATGTGAAAATTCACAGGGGAAAGATACTACCTATAATACAGGTGGAAGAATGTCATGGTGATAATTGTGCTAGTGATAAAACAGAGAAGCCTTTGCTGGGGAGAAGCCCCTCTTGAGCTAGATCTGGAGAAGCACATCTGGAGAAGTAAGCATGGGCCACAGGGCAGAAAAGGCAGTGTGAGCAAAGTCCCTGAAGCTTGAAATGGAATCACGAGTTTGTTCTGGGAGCCTCCGGAAGTCTCAAATGGTTGCAGATGTGAATAGATAAGTAATGGAGGGGGGGGGGATGACATTGGAGAAGGAGTTGGAGCCACTGGGACCGAATCATAGAGTACCGTAGAGAACGTTGCATGCACTTCTCAGTAATTCCCAGTTTGTCTTCAGGTCCAGGAGGAGTGCTATAGGGCACTAAACAAGACAGGGACCATGTTAAATGTGAATTGTCCTAGAAGTACTCAATTCCAGAGTGGAAATGTGATTGGAAAAGAGGGAGACAAGCAAACATGAAAGAAAATGGAACAGCCAGAGGACCCTTGAGGTCGTCTGGTGTGGTGGGGGTTGGACAGTGGGAGGGAGTAGATGAAGATGGTGATCTAATGCTGAAAGGGAAGGGATACCAGAGCAAGAAGGGTTAAACTTCCATCCTATTTGGCTTCAAGTTCTTCAACTCTATTGGAGTCCAGGAGAATTCTTTCTCTAGACTTGCAAAAAAGGCAGTTTTGAAGAACCCCACAAGGTCTCAGGGGCACCTTCTCTCTCTCTCTCTCTAAGCCTTCTTGAATAGAATGCAGAAATCAATTGCCTTTGGCTTGATTACCTTGCACATGAAAGTATGTTTGTTCTAATTAATAAGTAAAATAAAGAGAATCCAGGCCTAAGAGGTGATAGGGTCATTCCAAGTCATGGATATTTCTTAGCAAAAAACACCTTCGAAATGTTATCAATATCGCCATGGTCATGCAGTCTTGGGTAGGAATAACTCAAATCTCTCAAGTTTTTCGAGATTGAAATATTTGATCAGAAAATACCAGGGTGAAAAATAATGAAGCCTTAAGAGCATGTGTTTCATCAAGTAGAAAATAATTTTAAAGACGTTCTTAAGGATGCAAAAATGACTGTGAAAAAATACTGTCTTCCTGCCAAAAAGGGGGATTATTCCACTCACCAGAAAAAAAGAAAAAAAAAAGTAAAAGAAGAAGAAGAAGACACCTGTTGGCAGCTTAATGCTAACATGGATTCTGTTTTCAGGCTGAAAATTATGCATCCACAAAAATATAATTTTTTTTTCACAGCTGTGTAAGTGAAAAAAAACATATGGTGAGAAATTAGAGATAACTATTACCCATTATTCAGAATTTCCATGGCCACCGAGTGGATCCGGTATTGGAATCAGAAGTGCACAATGCTTTTTAATTAATTTAATTTACATTGTTGGCTGATGAAATGCCACAAATAGCTACCACATTGAAAACTCTCCCCCGTTTTCCATAAAAACGGCTGTGCTTTTCACAGGGCAGGGCTGCTAATGCCCTGGCTCCGCCGTGGAGAAAAGTACAGCACGGATTGTGGGATTGGAAGGAAACCGCCAAGGCCACCAAGAGGCCTTCCACCACATTCAGCGTTGGCCTCCTGACAAGCTCCTCACTGGGCTAATGAATGGGAGGGGCCATTCAGCCTTCTCCGAGTTTCAAGGAGGAATTAGTTCAGTAAGTAGCTCTTAGAGACTATGTTTACAGGCCCAGTTATGACAGGTGATGAGATATACCAGAGCACCTAGGCGACCCTTGGGCAAGTTACTTCTCTCATCTGAGTTTAGTGGTGCTGCCTGTGAAACACAGGTGAGGGTCATATGGGTTCCCTGAGATCTCCTGTGCATCTCCATTCTCGTTGATTCCCCAAACTGGGGTTTCAGTCCTCAAGGAATGCAACATTGATAAGACTGCCACCCTTCCACTGATGAACTAAATTAATAATAAAAGTAATAAAATTCAAAGGACCAGAGCAATGGGAGTACACTGAGCCGGCTGAGACGGCCCTCTGTGTTCTCACCGTATCATCAAACACACTATCCATGCCAGACACTGCTCAGGCCTCAGAGCAGTCCTGTCACACAGTGTGCATACCCCAGATGAGCAGTTTAATGCTGGCAGAACCTGAGATGGGAAGACTGGAGAGCTGGCAAGCAGTTGGGTGGGAACCGAACTGGGCCTCGCTGACTTTGGTGCTTCATATATTTTATATATATATATTTATTTATTTTGGTGGGGGGGTACTGGGGATTGAACTCAGGGGCACTCGACCACTGAGCCACATCCCCAGCCCTATTTTGTATTTTATTTAGAGATAATCTCTCTCTGAGTTGCTTAGTGCCTCACTGTTGTTAAGGCTGTCTTCAAACTCTCAATCCTCCTGTCTCAGCCTCCAGAGTAATCCCTCCAGGGATTACAAGTATGCGCCACCACGCCTGGCTGGTGCTTCGACTTTTACCCTGCCCCATACTACCAATAACAATATTAGGGCTGTGCTCTGGAGAGTTGTTTGAGTCCCAGCATGAAAGCAGTGTGGTACAAGAGGAAGCTCTCAAGGCTTGGAGTCAGAAGGACACATAGTTCATCAGAGCACACCCACATGGTACCTGCAGCAGTGGATTCTCCATCTGTCAAATGGGGGCATTGATAGCTGCCTGATAGGGTTTTACTGAGGCATAAATAAGACACCAGAAAGTGCCAGGCACAATACCTGTCACATGGAGCATAAATAGCAGGTGTTTTTTTTTTTTTTTCCTATAACCTTCTTTCTTTCCTGTTGTCTCATTTTTTCAGGCTTTGATTTCTTTTCACTTCTTGGCTAGTTCTCTTAGTGATATGGTTTGGATGTGAGGTGTTTCCCAAAAGCTCACGTGTGAGACAATGCAGGAAGGTTCAAAGAAGAAATGATTGGGTTCTAAGAGCCTTAACCCAATCAGTGAATTAATTCCTGATGGGATTAACTGAAGTGGTAGGGTGTGGCTGGAGGAGGTGGCAACTGGGGCATGGCTATGGGGTATGTATTCTGTATCTCTAGAGTGGAGTCTCTCTCTGCTTTCTGATCACCATGATGTGAGCTGCTTCCCTCTGCCATCATCTCCCTCCATGATGTTCAGCCTCACCTCAAGCCCCGAGAAATGGAACCAGCCTTCTATGGACTAGGACCTTTGAAACTGTGAGCCCTCAAATAAACCTTTCCTCCTCTACAATTGTGCTGGTCGGGTCTTTTAGTCACAGTAGAAAAAAAAAAATGACTAGAAGACTTGGTATCTATTTTTTTTTTTTTTCTGTAGGGACTTAAACATTGAAAGGACTTCACTGACCACAGTAGGGAAACTCCCTCTTGTACTGGAAACAGTCCCCCCAGAAAACACACTGACACACTGATCCTGGGTTGGGCTGAAAGGGTCCTGATTAGCATATGCCATCTCCCTTGGAGGCAGAGGAAGGGAGAGACAGATAGGCATCTGCAAATTGCAGTCCTTCATTAGCCTGTCTGCTAATATTGACGTAACAATTTTCTAGTCAACTTTTCACCCACTCAGCCCTCCCTCAGCTCTTTACTCCTGACCTGCTGCCACCCGCTCTTCCATTCAGATTCCCCAAGAAACTCTGCCTTGTCAAATGCAGCCAGTTGTGTCCTGTGATACCATAAGCAAAGGATATTTTTGCTAAAGGCAAGAAAATGGTGGAGTAATTGACCAGAGTCCTGCCATTGGAGAGCTCGTCCACACTGAGGCAGATGCTCGAGTTGAAAGTGCAACATCTTTGAACATCTAACAGCAAATGACAAATGACGCTGACATGGGAGTCAGAAGAAAAGGTGGGTCTCACAGAGAAGAATGCACTATGTACCAGATGCTTAATTTTCACACCCACATATGCGCGCGCGCACACACACACACACACAAAACTTAATAGCTAACCCTTTGCATGCACCAGCCATGTTCAAGTGCTTTAAAGACATTCATTCATTTAATCCTCACAACAGCTCTACAAGAGAGGTAAGACTGACTTTTTTATCTTACAGATGAGGAAACTGAGCAAGGAAAAGTTAATCCAAGGTCAGACCACTAGTAAGTGGCACAAGCAGGATCTGAGTTCAGGCAGTCCAGTTCTGAATCCGGATCTTAGACCTCCTACAATGCTACCTCTCAGTAGAGGGGCAATAGGAGCCTCCTAAGAAATGGGGTTGGGGCTAGTATCTTGGCACTTGCAGCAGAAATAGCTGGTAACTCCAGCACAGCTCCTGGTCACAAGTATTCAGCATGTTATAGCATCATCCATCAGTGGGATGCCAATCAATCTGGCCAGTTGGTTAAGGGCATGGACTGCTAAAGTTATGTTATCATCACTATTTTTGTTGCCATTACAAAGATGAATTTACCAAGCACAGAGAGGATACATAACTTATTGGAGGCAGGATTTTAAGGCAGAGCTATCTGATCCTTAGGCCAAACTTCCCTGCTAGTTCTCAAAGATACAAAGTTTCTCAAAACTTGCTCAGTCTTTTTTATAATTTGTTTTTAATTTGTTTTAGTTACTTATACATGACAGTAGAATGCATTTGTACACTTTGATATATCATACATAGATAGGATATAATTTCTCATTTTTCTGAGTGTACATGTTGTAGAATCACATTGGTCTGCAGTCACATATATACATAAAGTAACAACGTCTGTTCAGTTCTACTATCCTTCCTATCCTCACATCCTCTTCTCTCCCCTCCCTTCACTTCCCTGTACCTCACCTAAGGTAACTCTGTTCTTCTCTTGTGCCCCCCTTATTGTTAGTCAGTATCTGCATGTTAGAGAAAACATTCAGCCTTTGGTGTTTGGGGATTGGCTTATTTCGCTTAGCATGATATTCTCCATTCCATCCATTTACTGGCAAATGCCATAATTTCTTCTTTAAAACTGAGTAATATTCCATTGAGTATATATATCACATTTTTTTTATCCATTCATCTATTGAAGTACACCTAGTTTGGTTCCATAGTTTAGCTATTGTGAATTGAGCTGCTATAAATATTGACATGGCTGCATTTCTATAGTATGCTGATTTTAAGTCCTTTGTGTATAAACCGAGGATTGGGATACCTGGTGGTTCCATTCAACCATTGGGATGATGGTGGTTCCATTCCAAGTTTTCTGAGAAATCTTCATACTGCTTTCCATAGTGGCTGTACCAATTTGCAGTCCCAGCAGCAATGTATAAAGGTATCTTTTCCCCTACATCCTTGCCAACATTTGTTGTTTCCTATATTCTTGATGACTGCCATTCTGACAGGAGTGAGATGAAATTTCAGTGTAGTTTCTATTGCATTTCTCTAATTGCCAGATATGTTATACACTTTTCCATATATTTGTTGATGGATTGTATTTCTCCTTCTGTGAAGTGTCTGCTCAGTGCCTTAGCCCATTTACTGATTGGGTTATTTGTCTTTTGGCGTTAAATTTTTTGAGTTCTTTATATATCCTAGAGATTAATGCTTTATCAGAGGTGCATGTGGTCAAGATTTTCTCCCAATCTGTAGGCTTTCTCCTCACATTACTGATTGTTTTCTTTGCTGAGAAGAAGTTTTTTAATTTGATTCCATCTCATTTATTGATCCTTGATTTTACTTCTTGTGCTTTAGGAGTCTTGCTAAGGAAGTCAGATCCTAGGCTGACACAGTGAAGATTTGGGCCAACTTTTTCTTCTATTAGGCACAGGGTCTCTTTTCTAGTGCCTAAGTCTTTGGTCCACTTTGAGTTAATTTTTGTTTGGGTCTTTATGTGCAAAATTTCACTGCCCACCTATGAAACAGGCAGTGTTGTCATTTCTCATTAGTATTGTCTCAAAAGGACAGGTAAGACATCACAAAGCAAGGACTAATTCCCTTTTAGGAAGAGGCTGGAGGGACGAGTACACTGTGTACACAGCAGGTGCTAAAAGCACACAGGAAGTCTGGTGAGTCGAGTAGGCGCTTGAACTCCAGAACAGTCTGTAAAGTTGTGACCTGGGGAATGAAAAGGTTACTCCAAAGAGATGGGGGGGGTGCGCACTGGGTCATTCCAGTGACCCAAGAGTGGCAAACACTGGCATATGTGTCTCTGCCTCTCTTATGCCCTCAAAGGCTTTGGTGACCAACAAAATGCTATCCGTGTAGCTTGAGCCTGGTGTCACTCAACCTCTCATTATGGTTTTCTCTGTAGTCAGTACCTGTTGGTCACAGAGGAACATGAGCATGGCACTTGTTCTCCGTTGCTGAGTGACCCGAGGTGCCATCCCCATAAGTGTTCACATTCTCACAGCTGACGTGTCTTCGCATAACTCAGCACTCTCACTTCATATCTGCTTTCCATTTAGGGGACCTGAGTGCATGTGTGGTTGCTGGACACAAAAGAATAACTGAGAAGGTGACAGGACAGAGCACCAGACCTGCCAACTGGACCCTCCTGCCTGTCATGGATGCATAAAGCCAAATGATGGGTTTGAGGTCTTTGGCCTGTGGAACTCAGTCACCTACTTAATTCTCCTAAACCTACCTGAGAGAGGCTGGGGGAACTTCCCACTCCACGGTATCAAAGTCAACTGTTTTAGTCAGTTTTTCTGCTGCTGTGACTAAAGGATCTGACCAGAACAACTATAGAGGAGGAAAAGTTTATTTGAGGGCTCATGGTTTCAGAGGTCTTAGTCCATAGACGGGCTGGCTCCATTTCTCGGGGAGACTGCTTTTATGAGAACAGCCTCTCCATACCTGTCATCCTTCTGTGGGTACTGAACATCATGGAGGGAGAGTGTGGCAGAGGGAATCAGCTCACATCACGGTGATCAGGAAGTAGAGAGAGACTCTGCTCTCTAGATACAAATATATACCCCAAAGCCATGCCCCAATTCCCACCTCCTTCAGCCACACCCTACCACTTCAGCTTGCACTCAGTTAATCCCTATCAGGGGATTAAATCACTGATTGGGTTAAGACTCTTATAACCCAATCATTTCTCCCCTGAATCTTCTTGAACTATCTTGCACGTGAGCTTTTGTATGTATGTATCACATCCAAATCATAACAACAACCATGCCAGAGCGATCATTTAAATGCACCAGGTCTCTCCTATCTCCAAAATACTTCACTGGTTCCTCATGGCTGGATGGAAAAAAAACCCCCAAGATCCTTAATCTTAATCAAAGATATTACAATCCCAGTCCCATTGTTAACTCCCAGGCTCTCCAATTTTAGCTCAACACACTTTATTTCATTAGCTGAAGTAGATGACTTGTAGCTTGCCATGAGCTATGTGTCTATGGACAAGTACCTCAGACTCTCTTTTTGTTTACTTTTCTCATAATATCTCTTAGCTTTGAGTAAGAACTCAATAAATGTCAGTTGTTACTTTTGTATTTTTTTTGTGTGTGTGATAATATGCCTGTTTTCCCTGACATGTCTATAGTATATTTATAAATACATGTCTGATTGATAGTCCTATGCCATTTATCTGGGCTTGTCTGCTCCCCCACCCCTGCCTCTAAATTCTCAAACCCTATCTACCAGATCTGGAAAGAGGATTTTTCCCTTTCACAAAGACGGCTCTGACCTTGCAAGGCAGAGCTCTCTCCCAGGTTGGCTTGGCTGGTACAAAGCTTTTCTTATGTGGGGAATTCTCTGTACCCACAAAAGGATGACAGGTATGGAGAGATTGTTCTCATAAAAGCAGTCTCCCCAAGCCCTTGCCCCTGGCTTCTTTTTTCTTAACCTTTGTTCCTACATGCAGATATGTGGTACCCCCAATTAGCCTGCTGTGACTACAGTATCGAGAGGCAAACCCTCTTTACTTTGCTGTTCCTACCACACTCAGAGGTCAGTTAGGAGGGAGCTGATTGGCCCTTTCTGATTTAAAGCTTGTAGGAGTTTGTTAAGACAGCAGATTAGTGAAGGAAACACCATTGTGGGCTTCATTCGATTTCAGCCAGTAGCATTTCATATTCAAGAAAAAAAAATTGGAACAATTTCCAATTCCAATTTCGGTTTTGTCTCCCTCTCTGGCTGTTTTTCTGTTCCAATCCTGTCAAAATGAAAGCTGAAGATCAGCTAGGACAGGAAGCCCAGGAGAACATTTATAGCTGTATATCAGAGACAAGGCTAAGTGAACTTCCTGTTGATGGATGGACAAGCTGGGGAAGGCTGTTGTCAGTGGCTTATTCTTGGTTTAAAATGTAGGATGATTCCAATATCCACCCTGCATCACTTTCCCTTTCAGACTGTTTGAGCAAGAGCTATTGTGGATGAAGATGGTACAAGAAGAAGCCAGGGAGGGAGGGAGGAAAGGAGAGGGAGGAGAGAAGAAGGAAGGACTAGTGGAAGTCCTGAGGGGGGCCCATGGTGGATACAGCCCCTGAAACCAGTCCTGCAGGTTGGAAATTGGGGGCAAGGCTGCAGAGATAACCAGGTGCATATTGAAGAAGGTTCTATATAAAGAGGTGGGGGGTTGGGCAGGGATCCTGGGTCTTATTTTAAGGAAAGAGAATTATTAGTATCATGGCAGCTCAAGACACATGAGTGTTTACTAGAAGCCAGGTGCTGTTCTCAATACTGAACACACTATATACATTAACTGTATTTAATCCTCACAACTCTAATTTCTGTGTTTATTATCATCCTTGTTTGATGAGGAAAATTGAACCACAGAAAAATTAAGTGACTTTCTTGGGCTGGGGTTGTGGCTCAGTGGTAGAGCACTTGCCTAGCATGGGAGAGGTCCTGGGTTCGATCCTCAGCACCACATAAAAATAAATAAAATTAAAAAATAAAGGTATTGGGTCCGACAACAACTAAAAAATAAATATTAAAAAAAAAAGTTAAGTGACTTTCTCAACATTGCACAGTGCAAAAGTGACAGAGCTGGGATTTGTACTCAGGCAGCCAGACTGTGGAGTCCAATCTCTTAGTCACTACCTAGAACTTCCTCTGATGGGATCAGAGTTCTGTTGAAGAAGGATCGCTCTGGCAGTCAAGGGATAAGAATATCAGGGGCGAAAGCTGGGGGGCATAATGACAAAATGGATAGTGGAGCAGAACTGCTTCATGGGTTTTAAAGAATGATGTGACCAACTGAGTGTGAATTTCTATGACCAGCCAGGCAGCCATAGGCATGATTGATGGTAAGGAGCAACGTGCAGCCAGGGAGACCCGGAAGTCAGAGAGCATGGCGATGGCCCCAACCAGGTGACTACCTCACAGTTCAGCTCTGGGAGCCTGCAGAGGAGATGGCCAGGCTCTCCCACACACTCACATCTCAGCCTCAGATTAAGTTTTGGGACAGGAAGTTCAAGCCAGCAAGTAGGTGCTGCTATTTTCAAGAAACACTGGGTAAGCTTAACTACTCTACCGAGAAGTGTCCAAATGGCAATTGAAGTCTTGAATCTCAGCGGGTGTTGACACAACTCTGTGGACACCCTTAGGAACAGCAGTCACTGGAGAGGGCTGCTAAGTGACAGCATGCATTAGGCAAAGACAGTCCCCATGTTTCCTGTCCCTCCACATCTTACTACCTGGCTCTGAGGTGGAACATCTGTAATCTGCTGCAGTCACAGGTGGGCCAGGCGGGGACGGCATGGTGATGGTGATGAATGGGATTCTGTCTGCATCACTAGTAATGTCCCATAAATGGCTGCTCAATCCTGGGGCCACTTCCATGACGTATAGATGGATATATCTTATTGGGCATCTCCACAGGCTCTCTCTCTTTTCTTCCTCCTCCTTCTTCCTCCCTTCCTCTCTTTCTCTTTCCCTTTGTTCCTCTCCCTCCTCTTTTTTCTTCTTCTCCTATCTTTCTTGCTTCCTCCCTCTCTTTCTTCCTTTCCCCTTCTCTGTTCTTCCTTCATCTCTTCCTCTTCCTCCTTCTCCTTCTTCCTCTCCTTCTAGCTTCTCTAATGGAGAGTGGTTGGAAAAATCCTGCTTAATTCCTACATTTCACTCTTATGTTCCATCTTTGCACCTGATCTAGGCTCAGCAAAGCCCAGGGATTCAGATAAATAAGGGCCAGTCAGGTTCATTTTTGAGGCCAGGGATGGAGATGATGGGTGAGGGTAGGAGGCAGATGTGTTAGAATGAGTGGTCTTCAAGTGCTACAGTGCTCAATCTCTACTTCCCAGGCTTTTGGCAGAAGGACTCCAAATAACTATTTTCCAGGACTTGTTTTCTTGTGGAAGAGCTGATGATACTGATCGTCAACTGCAGATACTCTGGAATACCTTAACCTACAAGACGTGGTCTGGGCTTGAACTTGCTGTGAGGAGACTGTCTTTGAACAGAAACATATATATGTATTTTCCCCCCATAAAACCAAAGCTTGATCCCTCTCATTTGGTTTGCTCCCCAACTTAGCTTAATGAATACAGCATTGGACAAGAAGTATTTTCAAAGGGACACCCTGGGATGTCGTGTTCAGTAGTTGAGGGGTGAGGAGGCAGTTATCAGCTTTGCTCTCGCTACACAAAATGATGCCCTGGAAACTAAGTTCCTTCCTGTTGGAGGAAATCCACATTTAAGGTGAACAGAGATCAGGTAGTTTTACTCCCTATCTGAAGGAGAAAACTAGAAAACCCTTCCTGTCTTCATACATCATCTTCCATAACTGAAAACGGGGTCAATAGTAGGAGTCCCTTCCTATGGAAGAAGAGTTACATGAGATGACACCTCTAAAATATCACACCAGATACAGAGTTTGGCAAATGATATTATTAGCCATCTTTTATCTCTTGTTGTAACTATTTATATTCATGTCACTTTTTGGGTGAGTCATAGAGCATTCTCATTCTAGAGAATGGTGTCTATTATTTTTAAGAAGAAATAATGGACTATCTAATACCTAACTTTGCATTTTATTAGAGATGGAGGTCTGGGCTGGGAAACCATTAGGTTTCAGTCCTTGCAGGGGGCAAAACCAGGTGAACAAGTTGCATTAGAATGTGATCTCAAGAAAGTTTGGCTCTGCCTTGGTATGTGGCAATAGCTGCTGTATCAGATGCCATTTGGATACAGAATGGGTATTGTCCAGATCCAGTGTCCAGCAGCGGGTGGCTGTCCTCTGCTGACCATTAGTGGCAGATGTTGTTAGGGGGCAGCCAGTCTGCCACATCCCTGAGCTGGCAGGGTATCGCATGCGGGCCCTGCTGGAGGCAATGCATCTCAAGTGATCTGCCCTTGCTGCCCAATCCTTCCTCTTTGCACTGAAATGGAGGAAGGACAGCAAGGACTTTGACCATAGCTGCCCAGGCAAGGGTCTGGGGTCAGGGATATATATGAGGGACAAGTGGGATTCAGGTGGAGGAGAACTAGGAAGCTACATGAGTGACAGAGAAAAGCAGATAGAAACCTTGTCTGCCCTTGACGTCACAGAAACATCTGCTCTCCAGGAATTCCTAGTTCCGCGGGCCTCAGGAAGATAGAGAACAGCAGATTGGCAGACAAGGGACAAGTAACTGATTTACTCACCCTTATTTTTCTGCCTTCTACAAAATTATAATGAGGGTGACAGTGACTGGTGCCTGATACCCCAATGACACAGTGTAGTGGCTGCCACCTGCCCCAAGCAGTGGCCCAGCTGGGCTCATTTAACCTTGTTATACTTCTGTTTTGAAAAGCAAGGCTAATAATGGTGGGTTTTTTTTCCATAAGGCTATTGTGTAAAGCACTAAGAAAATGAAAGATGCCCAGCAAGTCAGGACTATGTGGTCACAGATATAAAGCTCAAATGCTACTGCAGAGCTATAGTGTGGATGGACCTTGAGGGCATCATGCCAAGTGAAGTAGCCAGTCACATGGGACAAAACTGTGACTTCCCTTCTAAGAGCACCCAGGGTAGTCAAGTTCACAGAGACAGAAAGCAGGATGTTAGTTGCCAGGGGCTGAGAGCAGGAGCAGGGGGGTTAGTGCTCATTGGGATGATGAAAGGGTTGTGACGGTTGAAGAACAATGTGAATGTGCCCAATGTCACCGAACCAGATTCTCATAAGTGATCAAAATGCTAGGTCTTATGTAGTGTGACTCTTACCACAAACTAAACCTGCAACAAGAACTAATAACTAACTGATGTATGGGCATCGCAAGGGCCCATCTTACTGTATTTTTCTCTTTAGTTCCTCCTGTTTACTCCAACTGAAGTATATCTGTGTCTGAGAATTATCTTTGCTTCTTTGTCATAATATAGATCAGAACAAGAAACCAACTGCTTTCCCTTGCCTCTAGTCTCCTAGTTCTCATGTGATTTTTAGGATAAGAGTTTGTAGGGAAGTACATTCTGGAATAAGAAACCTGTAGTCAATTCCTTTCAGAAGTGGTTGGCAGGGTGTGCAGAATAAATGTGAGCATCACAAGCCAGCATCGGGAAGAACAGTAGTGTCAGGGTCAGATGATGTGACCAAAAATCTCAATGCGATCACTGTGAGGTAATGTACAAATTGTGCTGATTCTCCACCATCAGTGTCCTCACCCACAAGATGCAAATTAAACCCTCTGCCCTTAGGGTGCAGGCAAGTGTGCTAGAGAAAAATAAAAAGGCAAACTGTGAAGTGCTGTGCTCCTATCAGGCCACTCCACTGGCGCTGACAGAGCAGTCTACTGCTGGATGAGGTATGATAGGGAGAGATTGCTAAGTGTCAGGATGGGGTAGCAGCCTGCAGGTGAGAGACACATCAGCACTGATGCCTAATGCCACGATTTATCAGGTAAATGGCTCTGCTGGAGAGAGCACTCTTGATTAGTAGGAGGAAATACATCATTCAGTCCTGCACCTACTTATGTTTCTTTGCTACTAAATCTGGAGAAAAATAAACTCACTGTGCAGGAAGGTTTACTAACTCCTAAGGAGTGTTGCTGGCTTTAAAAATCCATTGGTACCTTCAGGACAACAGGAGAGGCCAGGCATGGCCTTTGGAAGTCTGGTGAGAAATGAGGTTGATTCCTGGTTGAGTCCAGGTCTAGCAGAGGTGAGGCTGTCTCACAGTGTGTGGACCAGGAGAGAGGAGTGCTAGGTGCCATTCAATGTTATTTCAATCATGACAGGCTCTGTGGACCACAGCTAACCTCTTCACCTGCAGGACTTATGCAGAAGGTCCCTGTGCTTGGTTGCATGCTTCAAATTTTTCTCTGTAGCATTTACTACCTGCTAAAATTCCCTCCTAGCCACTCATGGTGTGATCTTGGGTGAATTGGTCACTTCACTGCTCTGATCCTTGCTATGGAAATGGGGGTACATTTTTACAAGTATCATAATGTCATAATGCTGTACACCAAGAAGCCCTTGGAGTGCTGTAGGAGGCCTTTAGCCTAGAACCAAGAGTTATCCTACTTCCTCCAAACTCATATAAATATGTGGTCTTAGGCAAAACTGTAAGCCTTTCTGAGTTTCAGTTTCTTTCCCAATAAGCCCCCAAGCATTAACAAAGATAAAACTTGATGATGTGGAGAGGAAAAAAGACTGTAAATTGAGTGACAAGCATTACACACCCCTGCTAGCCTAAGGTTTTAGCCAACTCTGCAAACTTCTCTTGCAATCATCCTGAACCTGCAGAGAGTCAGACCTCACAACTAAAATATCTAGTCCATGCTCCATGTTTCTATGAAAACTTTTATTTTTGAAAATTGCAGAATATGCCTGATCTTCAGTTCCAACTTTGCTTAGCTCTTTCTTATCCTTTATGCCCGGAGTGTAATCAGATCACTAAGGCAGGGGAAAAAGTATGCTGTCCTCAGGGGTCCTGGTGTACTTACCCAATTCAATTGCAAGAGGCAGTTCAGCTCTTTCTGTATGAAAAACTAGTCAAATTATTGCAAATGCCTAGTCAATTCCAAATGTCACCAGCTACCAGTAAACAAAAAAAAGCCAGCTACATTCAGAACTGGATCATTTAAAACATAATTATAATAAATGATTTAAAGGAGCTCTTTTAATTACTGCTACATATCAAAGCCTCAGGAAGGCATTCCAGAAGAATTGTTTCCTATTGTAACTGCATAAATTTAAATGCCATTAATTTCATATCTGTCATTCACTTTTCTTCTACTGCATTGATCTGTGTATCAGGGAACTCAATGCTTCCCGGTTCATTTGGGGATTTCATGGTTTTGACTCAGGAAAGTTAGGTCTTCAGTCCTTCAGTTCCCAAATGCTGTTCCTACTCCAAAGAATAATTCGGAGTACAAAGTGAAAACTAAAAGGAAGGAATAGAAGTAAGAATTTTTCCTAAAAGAAACTACATTTTTCTTCTGGCTCTGCCATTAATTAGAAAGGTGACCTCGTGGCAAGACCCACACACCTGTATGGGCCTCAGTTTCTACATCTATACAATGGAATTAAGTATGAGTTTTGCCCTTGCCTGTTTCACTGGAAGTTTTGAAGGTTGAAAGAGAAATAAGAAAGGATTTTATGAACCATTCTTTCATTTAGGCAGGCAGTCAGTCACTGAGTAATTATCTAATGAGCAACGACTGTATGCTGGTGTATCATTTCCACCTGGAAAGAGACACGTTTCTCTAAGGCTGCTTCCAACTTCCTGAACACCTGGATGGTCCTCAGAAATGGCAACACGGGAGAGGAAAAGGGATTGGATTTGGAACCAGATAATACGCTACAGGCTAGAAAACCAAGCAAGATAAAATTCCTCTTCGTAGGAGGCTCACTGCGAAATGGAGAAGATAAAGGAGAGTATAGACTCTCTGGGCTAAACCTACTCTTATTCCCTTTCCATTCACTTGTCTCTTTGTTAGAAAATTCCTGAAGGAGTATTAGCTCTAGGAAATGAAATGGCTATTTGGTTTTTGTTCACAAAAATCCATTTGGTCTTGAGACTTGAACCTTTATTCACACCATCAGTGGTTCATTTTTTTGGTCAGTTGTTTATAAAGTTAAATATTCCTAGACATAATCATAATTATTCCTCCTGTCAGGAAAAAAAGAATGTGGCTTCTTAACTGGTATTTCCACTCTACCTTCAAGGGAATGTCTGGGCCCAGGATTAATGCACTTCCAGGAGAATGAAACCAACGGGATGTGGAGAAGTGATGGCCTTTTTGGTGCTCAAATAAACATTTCTCAGAGGGACCTTCCAAGTCCTCCAGGGATTTCATGGTGATACATTCAAATGCCACCCATCTGCACAAATATCAATATCTAAGCTTAAAAAAAAAGACCTACATTTTTCAAAGGAGGCTATCAGAAAAGAATATTAGTGCCTCCAACATCGATTGCTATACGCTGCCTTATGAAAATGGTTCGTGGGCTACCTCGGAAGACTGAGATGAAAGGAACCAATATATTTTTCAGTCCTGGAGTCATTTTTCTTCCTCTCCAGAGATAAAGTTAAGATTAGCGTTCAGGGGAGGTGGAGAACCAGAGGGGAACACAAAGAGGAAGCACTTGGGAGAATGCCAAATGTTGAAATGCATTCTCACTGTGACTGAAGCCACCTGGAAAGAGACACGTTTCTCTAAGGCTGCTTCCAACTTCCTGAACACCTGGATGGTCCTCAGAAATGGCAACACGGGAGAGGAAAAGGGATTGGATTTGGAACCAGAATTTCTGGACGGAGTCTAGACTCAGGTACTTCATCAAACTCCAGGTGAATTTGGACAAATTATTTCACCTCTCTGAGGACCATTTTGTGAATTATAAAGTGAGAGTAATAATACATATTAAAATGAAATAACATTTGACAGATCTTTTATGATACATGTTATTATTGCCTGTAGGGAAAGTACCCAGGTGAGGGGAGGCAGACAGGTGTGTTTAATAGAGGCCTTGGATTGCCCACCCCACCCCA
>NW_026000082.1:8677456-8680407 GCF_001458135.2 Marmota marmota marmota | reverse complement strand
CCACCCCCGCCTCTCCATCTTTCTCTCCTCTCTCACTCCTTCCATCTCCCTTCTTTCCTCCCTTTATTCTTTTCTCTCTCCAACATGATTTTATTAAGTGCTTACCTGGTACAAACAACACTGCTGGAGGCTGGTGTATCATTCAAAATCCCAGCCAGAAACAGGTGGTGTATTTCGATCGAGGAGAGTTGAAGGAAGAGACAGTTTTCACAGGCTGCTGGACAGGGGTGAAGACAACTCATATGGATGTGAAGGGAGACCTTGCCACATTTGAGCCTAAGCCTTTTTCAGAACCACAAGAGAGCAGTAGCTATAGGGGAGAAGGCTTCTCCGCAGAAGCCATGGTCTCTGGTAGAGAGGCCTTGGTCGGGGCAGCGGCAGGAGGAGTCTCACTGCCTGACCCACCCTTCTTCCATCTGATTTCTGGCTGGTGCCTCCCATTGGCCAAACCCAATCAGAAGCCAGAAGACAAGAAGACCTGTTGATGCCATCAACAGAACCATGGGGGCAAGGGTGACGAATAGGTCTGAACAGGCAGGTGGCACCCACTGTTTGCAACCAGAACAGAGTGCAGCAGTCTAGAACTTGGGTTCCAGGCTGCTTGGCTGCTTTTGAATACTTTTCTACTTCTGAGGTATGTGCAATGACACACTTACCTTTTCCTGTCACAGTTTCCTCATCTAGTAAATGATCACCATAGAAGCTTCTGCCCAGAGGCTCTTGTAAAGATTAAATGAGCTAATGTGCATAAGCCACTTAGGACCATGCTCAGTACCTACCCATGTGCTGTATTACCCTTTAGCTCTTATAATTCATCTGGGTTACCACGGTGAGTTAGAAAGGTGAGTGTACCAAAGGCTCTTTGGAACATGTGTCTGTCTGGCACCCACTAAACCTTGATGTTGTTTCTCTTTCTCTCTGACACAACTGTGACATGATCCCTATGAGAAGAGAGATAATAGGGAAAGAGAAGGAGGGAGGAGGAGGGTGATCACTCTTTTATTCTCCCCTCACACAGTCTAGCTGCTGTTCTTGTCTTTACAACATCAGGACCTGTGACCCCAAATCCTATGAACTGCAAATATCTACACTTATCCCCCTTGACTTCTGCTGAGTTGGATCCAGAGTGGAGGAGCAGGTCACCCTAAAGACCTGGCTTTGCCAGGACTATGATTCCCCTGATTGCCTCACCTCCTTGCCTTGGGAACAGACACACTAATAGCTGAGGACCTTGAGAAAGGAGCCCTGACTAGGGGTCAGAACCATGCTTCAATCCTCACCCGTCCTGTGTGAGCTGTGTGACCTGGACCAAATGACAGTTCTTTTAACTGCTGGTTCCTTAGCTAGAACACGGAGACTTGAGTATGATGGATTATTTTGAACATAGAAGGGAATAAAAGGTCAAAGCTAGGAACAATAGTGGATTGGGCAATGGATGAGCACTTGAAAAACCTATGTAGTAGTTTCAATTCTTGTATTGACTAGCACTGTCACTGTGACAAGTCAATTCATGCTCCTGGCCTTCAGTTTTCCCATCTGTAAAATTTCAAGCTGGTTTATAGTCACATGTAGGTAGATGTGAAAGTGCCTTTTGCAAATGATGAGATATATTTGAAGAAATTATTAACATCATGCTCTGATTTTTGAATGCTAATCATACTAATTGGGTGCTAGTGTTTTTTTTCTCTCTCTCCCTCTCCCTCTCTCTTTCTCTCTCTCACACACTATACGACTAATGACTTATATACTGTCTGCACATTTTGTGTGTGGCTCCATCAGTCAGAAGTAGTGGGCTAAGTGCCAGGAACTGGTCTCTTTGCTGTCTGTACCTTCAGTCCATACCCTGGCAACTCGGAGTGCATTTCCTTCATTATTTATACTTAAGAAACTCCACGTAATCATTGGAGTTCAAAATTTGAATAGATTGCCAGACAGCTTGTTAAATTATTTATTTTAATGGGCTTATTTCTGTAGTGGGTAATTTTCTTTTCCTATGTGTTTCCACTGTATCAATAATGGGAGGCAATTATTGATTTCTCTAAAGCCATTACGTTCAATGAATTGTTCAATTATTTTTATGATTTCAGAGAGAGAAAGATGCAAGGTAACTACTCTTGACAGTTGGAAACAACTTTCTAGAAAGAGGATAATGCCCTAACTTGTAAAAGAACACAGGTTAAAAGGAGTGGCAAGGGCTACATCTCGTGTGCATGTGTAGCCCACAAGATCATTTTGAGGTTTTATGGTGCTACCTCCTGAGCATTATGTTTAGGGAGCTGTCTGCTAACACATATTTGTGATAGTTTACCCATTGATATTGTCAAGCTACTATAAATCCAGATGGATAATAAACACATAACAGTCTTCAAGGATAAATATCACTAGATAATATCATGTCCATTTCTGGTCTTAAATCTCTGAGGCTCTCCATTGTCTACAGAATAAAGTTCAAAGCTCCAGGCAGACAAGGACAGTCCACACCTCTGTGACCCTGACTTTAGACCTGGTGTCCTGCCACCTCCCTGGCTGGGAATGATCACTTGCCTCTTCTGCCACTGTCCTTTCACATGCTGGGGATGCAGGGAAGTGTCACACACAGCTGCCCAAATCATCATCCCTCACCTGCTTTCTCATACCCATGATGCCACCATTCTGTCATTCACTTAAGAGTTCTTTAAAACACACTTTCTAACTCCAGCCTCCTCTTCAGCATTTACATGAGTGAAATCACATATTTCAGAATCTAGTCATATTTTTTTAGTGTGACTGGATTTTTAAGATGACTAGTACACATTAAAATAGATACACAAGGAACCGCCACCCGTGCCCACAGGGTGAGCAGACCAGTGATCAAACTGCAGATCAGGCCCAGGGGTCCGCAGGCGTGGTAGGAGGGGCAGGGCAGATCCGCCGCCCGCGCCTCCAAGGTAGGCAGACCTACAACAGACCGG
>NW_026000082.1:8639074-8677002 GCF_001458135.2 Marmota marmota marmota | reverse complement strand
CACTACTCCAATTAGGGTGGTGTTTGTACCACGCCGGCAGGCTCCTGGGCCTGATCCGCCGGTCTGTTGTAGGTCTGCCTACCTTGGAGGCGCGGGCGGCGGATCTGCCCTGCCCCTCCTACCACGCCTGCGGACCCCTGGGCCTGATCTGCAGTTTGATCACTGGTCTGCTCACCCTGTGGGCACGGGTGGCGGTTCCTTGTGTATCTATTTTAATGTGTACTAGTCATCTTAAAAATCCAGTCACACTAAAAAAATATGACTAGATTCTGAAATATGTGATTTCACTCATGTAAATGCTGAAGAGGAGGCTGGAGTTAGAAAGTGTGTTTTAAAGAACTCTTAAGTGAATGACAGAATGGTGGCATCATGGGTATGAGAAAGCAGGTGAGGGATGATGATTTGGGCAGCTGTGTGTGACACTTCCCTGCATCCCCAGCATGTGAAAGGACAGTGGCAGAAGAGGCAAGTGATCATTCCCAGCCAGGGAGGTGGCAGGACACCAGGTCTAAAGTCAGGGTCACAGAGGTGTGGACTGTCCTTGTCTGCCTGGAGCTTTGAACTTTATTCTGTAGACAATGGAGAGCCTCAGAGATTTAAGACCAGAAATGGACATGATATTATCTAGTGATATTTATCCTTGAAGACTGTTATGTGTTTATTATCCATCTGGATTTATAGTAGCTTGACAATATCAATGGGTAAACTATCACAAATATGTGTTAGCAGACAGCTCCCTAAACATAATGCTCAGGAGGTAGCACCATAAAACCTCAAAATGATCTTGTGGGCTACACATGCACACGAGATGTAGCCCTTGCCACTCCTTTTAACCTGTGTTCTTTTACAAGTTAGGGCATTATCCTCTTTCTAGAAAGTTGTTTCCAACTGTCAAGAGTAGTTACCTTGCATCTTTCTCTCTCTGAAATCATAAAAATAATTGAACAATTCATTGAACGTAATGGCTTTAGAGAAATCAATAATTGCCTCCCATTATTGATACAGTGGAAACACATAGGAAAAGAAAATTACCCACTACAGAAATAAGCCCATTAAAATAAATAATTTAACAAGCTGTCTGGCAATCTATTCAAATTTTGAACTCCAATGATTACGTGGAGTTTCTTAAGTATAAATAATGAAGGAAATGCACTCCGAGTTGCCAGGGTATGGACTGAAGGTACAGACAGCAAAGAGACCAGTTCCTGGCACTTAGCCCACTACTTCTGACTGATGGAGCCACACACAAAATGTGCAGACAGTATATAAGTCATTAGTCGTATAGTGTGTGAGAGAGAGAAAGAGAGAGGGAGAGGGAGAGAGAGAAAAAAAACACTAGCACCCAATTAGTATGATTAGCATTCAAAAATCAGAGCATGATGTTAATAATTTCTTCAAATATATCTCATCATTTGCAAAAGGCACTTTCACATCTACCTACATGTGACTATAAACCAGCTTGAAATTTTACAGATGGGAAAACTGAAGGCCAGGAGCATGAATTGACTTGTCACAGTGACAGTGCTAGTCAATACAAGAATTGAAACTACTACATAGGTTTTTCAAGTGCTCATCCATTGCCCAATCCACTATTGTTCCTAGCTTTGACCTTTTATTCCCTTCTATGTTCAAAATAATCCATCATACTCAAGTCTCCGTGTTCTAGCTAAGGAACCAGCAGTTAAAAGAACTGTCATTTGGTCCAGGTCACACAGCTCACACAGGACGGGTGAGGATTGAAGCATGGTTCTGACCCCTAGTCAGGGCTCCTTTCTCAAGGTCCTCAGCTATTAGTGTGTCTGTTCCCAAGGCAAGGAGGTGAGGCAATCAGGGGAATCATAGTCCTGGCAAAGCCAGGTCTTTAGGGTGACCTGCTCCTCCACTCTGGATCCAACTCAGCAGAAGTCAAGGGGGATAAGTGTAGATATTTGCAGTTCATAGGATTTGGGGTCACAGGTCCTGATGTTGTAAAGACAAGAACAGCAGCTAGACTGTGTGAGGGGAGAATAAAAGAGTGATCACCCTCCTCCTCCCTCCTTCTCTTTCCCTATTATCTCTCTTCTCATAGGGATCATGTCACAGTTGTGTCAGAGAGAAAGAGAAACAACATCAAGGTTTAGTGGGTGCCAGACAGACACATGTTCCAAAGAGCCTTTGGTACACTCACCTTTCTAACTCACCGTGGTAACCCAGATGAATTATAAGAGCTAAAGGGTAATACAGCACATGGGTAGGTACTGAGCATGGTCCTAAGTGGCTTATGCACATTAGCTCATTTAATCTTTACAAGAGCCTCTGGGCAGAAGCTTCTATGGTGATCATTTACTAGATGAGGAAACTGTGACAGGAAAAGGTAAGTGTGTCATTGCACATACCTCAGAAGTAGAAAAGTATTCAAAAGCAGCCAAGCAGCCTGGAACCCAAGTTCTAGACTGCTGCACTCTGTTCTGGTTGCAAACATTGGGTGCCACCTGCCTGTTCAGACCTATTCGTCACCCTTGCCCCCATGGTAGATGTGTATAAGAGACAGTAGCCATGCTAACGAAGAGAAGAAGAGAGAGAACTCAAATTACTAGCATACGGGATGAAAAAGGCAATATCACAACAGACACTAGTATGGCAATTTGTAAATCAATGGATGTGTAACTGATGTGATTCTGCAATCTGTGTATGGGGTGAAGGTGGGAGTTCATAACCCACTTGAATCAAAGTGTCGAATATGATATGTCAAGAAATTTGTAATGTTTTGAACAACCCACAATAAAAAATTTAAAAAAAATTAAATGGTTAAAAAAATAAATAAATAAAATAGATACACAACTACTAAATATATGTTCCTCCACGAGCCCCCTAAAAATCATTTCTTCACTGGGGTTGCAGTGTCACCCTTTTGGAAATACTAGAATAGTTAGTAGATAAGATCCCAGGCTCTGGAGATACAAGCTTTATTAACACTGTGGCCACTTACTGGCCACTTACTGGCCACTTATTAGCCACTTACTAGTTTTGAAGCAAGTTATATATAAAAGTGTTAGACCTTGGTTTACACATTAATAACATGAAGTTAGAATAGAAGCCACATCAGGGTATTGTGAAAATTCAATTAGGTCACACATGTGAAGTGTTGTTCAGCAAACACATGGAATTACAAGATGGGAAAGAAGAAAGTTTCTGAGGCCTTATTGCTTGGGTTCAAATCATGGCTACTGAATCTTCTTGGGCAAGTTCTTCAACTGCCACCTCAGCATCCTTATAGAGCTGTTAGGAGGTTAAGTCAATTGTTGGAAGCACAGAGCTCAGAGTAGTGCTGTATACAGTAAGTGCATGGCAGAGGCCAGCAATCATGATTAGTGGGGCTGTATCGCAGACACCAGGCTATGTGCTGGTGAGGTAGGAAGCCAATGGAGAAATTACAAAACCTCCCCTTTTTATATACATCTTTCGGCAAACCTGTCAGTATAGACAGCTTGCAGAATTGAACAGAGAATACTAACAACGTTCGGGGCAGCCAGGAGGGAGAAGGGAGGTACCATGGAGGAGGTGACACTTACACTTGACTTTAAAGATCCAGATGGACATGGAAGGAGGGACTCATTCACCAAGACCAAATGAGCCCACACTACCTCTGGGAGACTTCTCCAATCCCACAGCACAGTAAGCACTACTTCTTATAGTTTGAGGGACGGAGGTGATTCTTGAATGCTGCAGACTTGCTCAAGGTAAGGTAACAAAGGTAAGGTAACATCTATAGAGGGTGTGAAGTCATGTCTAACTGGCTTCACTTCCTTCTTTGTGAAATAATCATTCTTTTCCTGCCCCCCTGCTATGGCACCATGCCTCAGCAAGACCCTAATTATTAATACTAACAACACTAAAAACTAACAAGTATTGGATGCTCCCTATATTCTATTTCTTTCTTTCTTTCTTTTTTTTTTCTCACAGCAGTCCTACGATGTGGGTGCTACTGTTATTCTCCTGGTAGGTAAATAAATGAAAGCTTAGAAAGCTTAGGTAACTCTTTCAAAATTAATCACTAGCCTAAAGCATAGCCCATCTGTCTCAAAAAAATATATACAAGAACCACGATGCCATTCTGCCTTTCAAAATGTCTAAATTTAAATTCTGTTTTCATAAGTAAATAGTATCAATTCCATCTACTAAATAACACGCCCCCACTTTTCAGGTAAGTGAGGAAATGGGGAGAAAGCAGGCTGCTTCTCAGGCTTGGTGTGTGGGTTCCGTCTGTGCAAGTCCACGTGTTAGGCAAATTGTTTACAGCCAGGGTATGCAGGGTTCCCAGGATGCATCCTCACTCCCACTGCCAGTGGGAAATTCAGCAGTGACAGTTCAGTCCAGCCTGAGCTCAGCTGGTCAAGGCTAATTAGAATTGAAGAGACCGAGGACCTCCGCTGAACTCCTTGGTAATCATAGAATTATGAAGTTAATATACAAGTATAATCTGTAATAAGATGAGGTGAAGGCAAATAGATTCTAATCACTGTAAACTTTCCCACGTTACCCTTTTCATCAAGCAGTCTGTATGGGCTCTCCACAGGAGCACTAATCCTGTATGAGGTCCCTGAGGCTAGAGGTTCCACTACCTAGAGCAGGTCGGAAGTAGAAGCAAAGAAAGTAGGGCAATGGCATTGTTCAGTATACCTTATGTGACCCTTAGGTGGTAGCCACTTAAAAATAGGAGACTGTTTCTTTGAGCTCCTGAAACCACTAAGTGAACGTTTCACAGACTCAGAATATCAGACTGGGAAAGACTTTGGAGATTTGTCTTCTTACTATTACAGATGGGGAAAAGCAGGTAGTACACTGTAAAATAAAAATATTAAAAGATCACTTGGTGTTTTAGAAACAATGTTAAGAAATAAATTGAGAGAAAAAATGGTTTTCTATCAAAATGTGGGAACATTTTGATACAGGACAGAGCAAAACCAGAGAAATCACCCTGACCCTGGTTGGTCTCAGTGAGAAATAATAGGGAGGAACCATCAGCTCACACTGAGCCCTAAAGTACTTCCCCTAAGATACTGATATGATAACGGATGTGAGAGAGGCCTATAGGACAGCCCCAGCAGCAGAAACTCAAGTCTGTGTAAAAATGCAAACATGGGCCACTATACTTGAGAATTTCTTGGGTTCTCTCTAGGCCTGTTGCCTGGGCTCCAGCACAGGTGACACTGAGTACCTGTGTGATATGTTATCTGGCACAACAGGTACAGAGGGTCCCCTGGGAGCATGTGCTGACACCATCAGATCTGGGGGTTGGAGGTCCAGGAAGGCTTCCCCAAGGAATGATCAGAAGACTGATGTCTGAAGGACAAGGACAGTGGAATGGGAAGTCAAAGCCTTGCAGGATGGTACTTGGGACAGCAAGAATCACCACTGTGAAGGTATAGAAGCAAGGGCATCATGAATTTCTGGCAAGAGGGTCCCGATTCGGCACTGAGAATTAAAAATCAGAGTATGCCCTCTCTACACCTTTGAGTGCATGCTGCTGTATACCTGAGGATGTGCCTGGGCCCCTGTTGGTGCCCATGTCAGTTATTGGTGATATATTAGCAATACATTCCATGACCTGCCCTCATTTGCTCCTAGGCTGTTCTGAGATAAAAGATCCTCATGAAGTTCAATGTTTATTGAAAACTCTACCCTTTAAAAAAGAGTACCTTGGCTGAGATCAAGGCCACTCTTGGGTTCCCCAACATCACCTCTGGGAGTAGGGCATATAGGTGTTTGACACGTAGGAGGCTATTGTTAGACCACTGCACTGGGTGTACTTGGTGGAGAATCCTGTCAGCGTTTGTGTGTACTCTTCAGCCTATGAACACCTCTGGTGACCAGAGAGACACACACTAGAATGTTAGGAAACTTTCTTCCTTTGCAGGATGAGGATGTTAAGAATTTTCCTTTGGGGCTGGGGATGTGGCTTAAGCGGTAGCGCGCTCGCCTGGCATGCGTGCGGCCCGGGTTTGATCCTCAGCACCACATACAAACAAAGATGTTGTGTCCACCGAAAACTAAAAAAAAAAAAAAAAAATATTAAAAAAAATTCTCTCTCTCTCTCTCTCCAAAAAAAAAAAAAAAAAAAAAAAGAATTTTCCTTTGTATTTCGTGTGGCTGCCTCAGGATCAAGAGGGACAACTAGAAAAATGCTCAAAATGACTATATTACCTGTAATATTCTGTTCCTTTAGTTCCTCAAATATTTTGATAAGTTAACTGAAATCATCTTAAGTACATGTGATTTAGGGATCAGAAAGGTAATTTTGGCTAAGTCACAAAGGAAACTATGAGAAAGATATAACATTGGGTGTCTGGATTCCCCTGCCTTTTGTGCCTCAGCACTTCCTGAGCTCTCCAGGGGGCATGTGTGTCCCCTGAATGCAGAAGAGACCATTAGGCACTCACAGACCTCCCCACTATGATTCCTCACCACAGGTGCCGAGCGTGCTCCTAGGGCACTCTCCATTTAAGTGCCCACACCCTCTGCACAGAGCAAACTACAGCTGATGACACGGTTCCTGCCCAGTGGGGACGGAAGCTAAATGGTAGGCAGGCCTGCCATCCAAAGACTATTAGTTCCACCTACAATTTTCTTTCTCAGTTTCAAGGACAAACACCAAAAGTTGGAAGACTTTGCTTTTCATAGAACACTGTACATTTCTAAGGGACACTAATCTCACTTGTCTTAGATCCTCCAGTGTCTACCTACATGGAACCTCATATCAGAAAATCTGAGTCTGACCCCTGTCATTTACTGATTGACAATGACCTTGGGCAAATTACTTAATTTCAATACATCTATTTGTACATGAGGGATTGTCATGTATATTTTCAGGAAATACTTACAAAAGTGGACCTAGAGAAAAAATTTGGAGGCTAAAGAATGTGATCAATAAAATTTAATTTTGGTCCGCTACTCCCAAGGCAGTTGTTTACCCATGTGGCCCCTCTACAAAACCCAGTACCCAAGATGGGCGTAGATGCTCACAATGTTAACTGGAAGTTTTATTAAACAGCTTTAAGTGTATAAAGGTGGAATTTTCTGTAGCTTAATATCTTATATTTGATTTGTAGCAAAATAAAATACCCTATTAGTGGCTCTGAGGATTGTGAGCCTATAATCAGAAACCATTTGCATTGTCATGCTACTTTTCATGATAATAAACAGAGCTCAGATTATCCTACAGTAATTCTAAGGAAAGAAAACCAAGAAACTTTACCCTGTATCCATACCCACACTCATCAGCCTGATATAACTTCTATATGAGCTTTTGTTCTCCTGGGATTGTATATTCTCTCTCTCTCTCTCTCTCTCTCTCTCTCTCTCACACACACACACACACACACACACACACACACAACAATGGTTTGAAAGTGTCCCTCAAAACTGTATGTGTTAAATGCATAGTCCCCAGACTGGGGCCCTAATGGGTGGTAATGGAACCCTTAGTGGGACCTAGTGGAAGAAAGTTAGGTCACTGTGGGACCTTTAAGTATTAGTACCCTTGAAGGGGATATTGAGATATGGCCCCTTCTTGTCTCTCTCTTTGCTTCCTGGCTTCCATGAGGTGAAGAGACCTCTTCTGCCACATGTTCCCACCATGGCGTACTGCTCTACCACAGGCTCAAAACAACAGGACCAAGCAGCCATAGACTGAAGCCTCTGAAATCACGTTGAAAAAAAAACAAAAACCTAAAGTAACAAAACAAATAAGTGAATTACATTAGGTATTCTGTCACAACAATGGGAAGCTGACTAACACAACACAGCACAATTTTTACCCCCCCAGAATTCTTGGATCATAGGAATTTATGCCGTCAGATGACCAAACTGCAGGTATATTCTCAATGAATATATCTCTCTATATTTTTGGAATATGATGATTCCCCTTTATTTCTTTACCACTTCTCAATCTTGCCTACCTTTAAATGTTTGCTAGTCTGATGGATGATAAGTTCTATTTCTCATTGTTATTTTGATTTGACTTCCCCAGACTCCTAAGGCCAAAAATATGTTTGCTAGGCATCTAGGATTTCTCTTAGGTGAATTATCTGAGCATTTTCTTTACTCTTTTTTTTTAAGAGAGGAGAGAGAGAGAGAGGAGAGAGAGGAGAGAGAGAGAGAGAGAGAGAGAGAGAGAGAGAGAGAGAGAAATTTTTAATATTTATTTTTTAGTTTTCGGCGGACACAACATCTTTGTGTATGGTGCTGAGGATCGAACCCAGGCTGCACGCATGCCAGGCGAGCACGCCACGGCCTGAGCCACATCCCCAGCCCTTCTTTACTCATTTTTATATTTTTTGACTTGTTTCATTGATTTCATATTTCTCTGTACGTTCTGTAATTTTATTGTATGTGATAAAAGTTTGAGTTTTGGTGATCTCATAACCAACATCTTTTGTTATATGTTAACTTTTTGTTTTCTTTGCATTGTACGTTTATTATAAATTTTGAAGCATAATATTTACCAGTCTTATCTTTTCCTTGAATGTTTGGTCATATTTATGAATTCCCCCATGACCATTTTAAGAGCATTTACACATTCTCCCACGTGTTTAATGGTTGTAGGTTTGGGTTTGGACATTTGGATCCTGCCAAGGTTCTAAATTGTGCATATTCTTCCCTGATCACCTTCCCTTCCACCCTCAAAAAGGTCCATGCCCTTCACTCCACCCTTAGTTGAGTAGTGCTGTCCTTCATGCTTTCCTGTCCTCTTTGTGCCCTTTCCATAACTTTATACCATCAATTCCACTCTACCTAGGGCTTTTACGGAAAAGCTTTAGTTTAAATTCACATATTAATCTTCAGTTGCTTATGTAGTGTTTGGGACAGGAGAGGAATCTAGAACAGAGAGGAGACTGCTAGCACAGTCTGGGGCTTTAATCAAGGGAATAAGGTGTCAGATTCATCAGAATGCCATGTATTCTTAGCTGGGCAAGTTAACACTGATATCCTTCACGTTCAAAGGAACAGCAAAAAGTAGAGAGTGTCCAAAGAAGATGACAGAAAGTGTGAACAAGGGTTGTTGGACAGCCTGCCATGGAAGGAAACAGTAAGAACCTGCTTAAGCATTGTCTGGGGTCTTGATAAATGTTGCTTACTCAAAAAAACAAAAACAAAACAAAAAACCTGTATTCCCTTTCTACTCCTTTCCTAGTACTACTTGAGATATTTTATAGAGATTCTACTCTCAAGACCCCTGAAAAGTGGCATCATTTTATTTAAAGGTCTGGGATGTAAAGTGGCTTACCTAAGCTGGTTCTTTAAGATAGTGGTACAAGTGAGATGTAAATTAAGTTCTCTGTGACATCAAAGACCTTGGCCCAACAACTGGATCTTGGTGTAGGTGCCCCATCATGTTAGTTAGGTTTTTCATCACTGTAACAAAATACCTGAGAAAAGTGACTAAAAGGAGGAAAGGTCTATTTGGGCTCTTGGGTTCAGAGTTTTCAGTTCATAGTCAGCTGGTTCTCATTGTTCCTGTGCCTGAGATGAGGCAGAACATCATGGTAAAAGGGTATGACCAAGCAAAGTTTCTCACCTCATGGAAGCCAGGAAGCAGAGAGAGAGAGAAAAAAAAAAATGAGGGAGACCAGAAGTAAGATATACCCTTCAAGGACACCCCAACTGACGTACTTCCTCTAAATAGGTTCCACCCACAGTTTTCACCACCTCCTGAGAGTCCATTCAGCCATCAATCCTTCAATGGACTAATCCCTTAATGAAGGCAGAGCCCTCATGATCCAATCATTTCTCAAAATTTCCACCCCTGAAAATTGCTACATAAGGGACTAAGCTTTCGACACTTGAGTCTTTGGGAGCACTTCATATCCAAACCATAATACCCATCATGGAGTGGTAGGACACTGCAGATTTTAAGCATAGAGACTCTAAGGCTAGGCTGCCTTGGTCACTTGCCTGGCTCCCCTATTCAGGAGGATGAGACTCGGGTATGCCACTCAATTGCTGTGTGTCTCAAGTCTGCTCATTCTCAAAATTACAATGTTTTTATGACTTGCCTTAAAGAGTTTTGTGCAGGTTAAATTAATAAATATACACTGAAAATCTAGAACATTCTGACATGCATTATGTAAGTTCTCACTATTATGGTTATTTAATGAGATATCAAGCCATGATGTCACTAAATTGACTCTCAGCATTGGTGGAGAACAGATCTAAAACAGTGGACAGAAGTTACTGAAATTCAGATTTAAATTCAGCACAAGGAAGACATTTCAAATAACTAGAGTGGTCAGGGCAGCTTCTCAGAATGGTGAGCCCCCACTACCTTAGGGAGAGGGTTTAAGCTGCATTTAAAGAACCACTGGGTGGAAGGTTAGACGAGATGGCCTCCTTTGAGAATCCTGAGAGTGTTAGGATTCTCTGAGACTATGGCAATGTCAACCCAAGTTCCAGGCCAGTGACATCATTTGGCATGCTAATGAATGGAAATATTTTCACGCAGGCTGGCCGATTCAAGCCAAGCGTACGATGAAAAGGGCAGATCTTTTCATGTGAAATTGTGCATGAATAGAGACTCATTGCCCACATAAAATGCATTTTGGGGAAATGGCTTTCAACAAAGCAGGGTGAAAGCACACTGTGAGCTCTTGTGATTTGATCATTTACAGGAAGAACTCAGGCTGATGTTGCAGGAGCCCTTGGTCATGATAGACACTGAATATGCCTCTCTGGAATCAGCTGTATCCATGACTAAAACTCCATGGTCACCGTATAGGCAGGAGTTGGGGGAAGGGAATGGAATCACTATTAATGGTGTATTTACTCTGAGCAAACAGCAAGGTTGGCCCTTGACATCATACCTTACATACAACTTGACAGTCAATGAAAGTTAGCTCAGAGAGGTTAAGAGATGTGCTCAGTCACCCAGCTAGAAGGAGTGAAAGCAGTATTTCAACTATGTTTTCTGTTGTAGACCAGTGGTTAGAAGCTAGTGATTATGATCTGTTGAGAGCCACAGCCGAAGGGGCCCCAGCAAACTTCCAGCTGCCAGCAAACTCCCAGTGCCGGTGAAGACAATGTAAATTGTTAAGAAAATTGTTTTCTTTTAGTGCCTTCTGTAATGTTACATAATTTTTTCTTTAGCCATTATTGCCAGAATTCCTATCTTCATCCCAGTGCTGGTGAAGTCAAAGATAAAACCAATCTACAGCTTCTACAATAGCCATCACTGAACTGCTTGCAGAACTTGCCTGGACACATTGTGAGCTCACCTGTATGCATTGTGAACTATCTGTTGGTGCAGCGACTTGTGGTAGTGTTGGGGTATTTTTGCTGATGATGTCATTGGTGGTACAATTTTTCCAAAAGGAGCCGTCAATTGGCTTGGTGTATCTTCCTCCCTTCTGCTTGTCATGATCGTCCAGCTAAAATTTGGGGGCCAACAGAGGTGAGGCAAAGAACCTCACCCCCCCGCTGGTACAAAGACCTCTCCACAGGTGTGGCTGTATACTGGACCGGTAGTCAGTGACGGGTAAGATCCAATTGCAATGGTACCAACCTAAGGACCATATGTACTATTGGACAACCTAAGGCAGGCACGGTCCCTAAGCCACATGCTTGTTGTTTAAACAGAGAGGGGGAGATGTTGAGAGCCACAGCCGAAGGGGCCCCAGCAAACTTCCAGCTGCCAGCAAACTTCCAGCTGCCGGCTGATGATTGGCTCACAGCGGCCCCAGCAATATCTAGCTGATTGGCTCCTCTGCGGTGATGCTCATTGGGCTGTTTCGCTGCCCTTTCAGACCACGGAGCTGTTCATTGGGGGACTTTTTTGGCTCCGCCCACGTGACCCAGCCAATCGGCCTCAAGAGCAGGAGGATTGTGGGAGGTGGAGAGAAGCTTGTGGGGGAGAGAGAGGCTTGTGGAAAGCCGGTGGTGGCAGTTGAGGCTCTGAGGGTTTTTCCTGAGAGGCTGTTTTGTTTGACGTGTGTGGTTCTAAAAATAAAGTTAGTTTCTTTTGACAAGTGGCTCCTGATTGTGCCCAGCCAGACTGCGGCAATGATCAACTTGCAAAAATTTTAAAAAGGAGTGAATTAAAATTGGTAACATTTAAAAAACATTGTTTTTCAGAAAGGACCAATCTAAATTTCTAGGTTCTTTTGGAATGTTGGAAAACTCATAACTGAACTGAGTCCACAACCAAACATGGTAACAGAAAGGTGAAGCTGAGCTGCTGCTGCCCCCTGTAGATGAGACATGGGCTTCTCCATCATCCCTAGTCTGTGCCATCCCTCAAGGGTTACATTCTAATTTTAGTGGCCCCTTAACCCAGGTAGCAGTTTGAATCATGATTCTCCGCTCTATTTCCTATGCCATAAATATAGGGCAAGAAATGGAGGAGTTGGGCAAAAACCAGAAGATAGAAAGGGAGGAGAAAAGGAGCTGAAATGGGAGGGTGGAGGGAGATCAAGAAATCTAAGACCAAGAAGAGGACTTGAGCCACAAGCAGACTGTTTCTGCTCAGTTGACCAGAAAGGCTTTCCTACTTTGCAGATTCTGATAGCTCAGTATTCATTTTGGATGGATGATTTTACTTCAGAAAACACTGCACTTCCATCCTGGGGGGAAAAAAATCAATATGCGTGATATTTCAAATAGATTTTCGGTCAAGCAGAGGGCTTTTGGGTTAAGGAAAACAAGGGCAGAATGTCCCATTCATGCACAACTGGACCCTGCCGTGCTTAGGCTCAGGCCCTGTCTGATTCTCTGCTTTGTGGCTAAACCAGCATGTTTTCCTAGGATAATCCCAAATCCTCCATGAGTACAACCTTGGTGTTGACACCATATTCACCTCCTTTTATTGTATTTTTATCACATTCTTTTTGTATCTGGTTCTCAAAAATATCCTCCCTCCTGTACCTTTTCTAACCAAAATCAATTCTCCCAAAGAGTGGGAAGCACCCCACTGATGAGCTTTGGATGTTTTTATTACAGATATTCTGATGCCTTATTTACTATTTCTACCACCATCTTTTTCTGTGACAATAATAGTACAAGAGAATCTTTATTCTTCTCCTATCAACCTGCGTGACCTTGAGTGACCTCCTCTGGATAAAGCCTACCTCCCACCACTTCAATAAGAGTTCAATGAAATAACTAATGTAAAAAACTCAGCCCAATTCCTAACATATGCTGTATATATATATATTTTAAAAATTCATAAAGAATTTATTAATATTTTATGAAATCTTTACCTACATTTTTACCTAACTCTAGGCAAGGCTGTTAACTTCTAATGCTTCTAATTCTGGATCTGGGAAACAGTGGGAGCTGGTTTCCAAGATGTAGTATAGCTAGGTGGCCTATGTTCATTGAAGTGCAAGGATCCTGGACTTGCCACATCTACCTACTGTGAGAGCTGTGGAGGTGGACTTGTGTCATCTTTGAGGAAAAGGAGAATAGTAAAACACCTGAAATACCCTTTTTGTTCCTCAGGACCTACTGGAGCCAAAGGAACAATGAAAACAGGCCCAGATCTGACTGTCCAGATAGTGAGGATCTTGAAGAACACTGGCTCTCGCGTACACTATAAACAAAGGGGAGCTAGTGTAATCTGCAGAGACTGCTTTCTTGCTTATACATCAAAGCCACTCTTCCTTGGAATGTTGATCATACAATGGACGATAGCAAGATAATTATGTACTGCTAATGCAGCCTAGTCTACAAAACCCTTTTCCCTGCCCTGGCTGGTGCAGAACAAAGCACTGTAGAGAAGATAGGTGTTACTTGTTCAGCCAGCTGCCACTGGGTTTTCTGGAGAAGCACTGGAAAGGACAGAGGTGCTATTTGTCCAACTTGCATCTACCAGAACTTTCCAGTAAGCAAGTTTCAATATACTTATGTCTCACACACTAGTTGGGCATCTTCTTTATTTTTCGGCAACCTACCCAACTGAAGATGGGGGACACATAGTACTGTATAGTATATGGAGATCATATCCCTCTACTTCTGTACCACATTGCCTACCCTGCCAGGAGAAGGTCAAACACCCAGGTGAACTTGCTCCTGACTCAGGCAGAGCACAGCTGCTGACAGGGATCACCTCCCATTCTCTTTATGAAACCGACATGCTATTCCGGTTGCAGGGAGCACAGGTCAGCAGCTTCATGAATTACCCTTTTGCTTGTAATCCAGTTGCAGTGCAGTGCAGCCTCAGTAAAATACCTGATTGTATCACTGATAAAGTAGCACTAGCCACACAAAGTCCTTACTTTTACAGGTATCAGAAGTGGCAGAACTCTAGAGCTGTCCTAGTGACTTGGTCATTCTTCTAGTCCCACTCTAGCTTCTCTCCTGCAATTCCACTTCCCTCAAGCTCTTGCTTCAGGCACAACCATGGGTAACTGATTGATGTCCCCTGGGTTCACTGCTCAGCCTCATCTGAGCGCCTCATGGTGAGCCAATCCAAAGACTGAGCCACCTGAGCTACTGCCTAGCAGAAGGGGTGAGGAGAGGAAGAGAGAGCACCACTGAGGTGCCTTGTGGCAATCAGATTCATTCATGGAAATCTGAACTAAGACCTATGAGGGACACCATTATTTTGTCTGGATCTGGACTGTTCCCCCAAAGGTTCATATATTGAAGGCTTAGTTCGCAAAGCAGCAGTGTTCAGTAGTGGGGCTTTTGGAAAGTGATTAGATCATGACGACTCTGACCTCATAAATGAATTAATCCACTTGATGGATTCATAATTTGAAATTATGGAGATTGTGGAAACTATAGGAGGTAGAATCTTGCTTGAGGGAGTAGGTTCTTGGGGATGTGACCATGGATACCATATCTTATCCCCAGCCCCTTCCCCACTCCCTCTCTGCTTTCCACCATAAGATAAACGACTTTCTTCGGCCACTCCCATGATGTTCTGCCTTACCTCAGGCCCAAACCAATGGAACCATCTGATGATGGACAAAACCCTCTGAAACTGTGAGCCAAAACAAATATTTCCTCCTTTAACTTGCTATGGCAGGTTTTTTGGTAACAATGACAAAAAAAAGAAAGAAAGAAAGAAAGAAACCTACCACAACCACACAGTTTGAAGCAGGAACTGAAGTGAAAACATACACAGAGAGAAAGGTGAAGAGGAGGCAAGTCCTCAGACAACGGACACAGCCTTGTGGGTGTTTTGCCAAGTCCAAGTTCTAGGGAGCAGGCAGGCTCTGAGGTACTGGAGTCTAGATGGGGGCCAACAGGGGTCCTGAGCAGCAGGCAGGGGATGCTCCTTCCTAGCCATCCACCCTCAGTAAATCTGCTGTTAGTTGAGATACTTCGAGTGAGACTTGGTGGATTTTACCTAGAAAAGGCTGACCAGAGTGGAAGTATAAAGTCTGTTTGCAAAAGAGCAAAGAGTAGAGAAAAGAAGGAAGAGAAATGAGAAAGGGGAAGAGGAGGATGCAAAGCTTGAGAGAAATGATGGATGAAGAGGAGCTAGACAGGCAGGGTGAGGGCTGCAGACCAGGAAGAGCAGACCCCATAGAGAAGAGACTCAGGCTGAGGGCCGGTCACTGTCAGGGCTACTAGCCTTCCTCAAACACCACAATAAGCATGGGGGGGGGGCTCTCCATTTCTGCTCTTTACTTAATAAATAAATAAATAAATAAGACAAACCTGCCTATTTCCTCCCCGGGGGACTGAATGCGATTCAGTTCTGGCCATACAGCCCCCTGGAGAAATTCACGGTGTTCAGGAAACATTAAGAGACTGAAAGAGAGATGGTTTCTAAATCTCAGGGGGAAGAAGCTTCGCAATGAAGTCTTGGACCTAATCATTTTATCCCTTCCCTCCGCCTGGTCACACTGCCAATTCCCCCAGCAGTAGCAATCGCTCACTAAGGAAGCATCTCAGAGCCCAGGCGCGGATTCCAACCCACAATCAAATAGAAGTTGGAGTTCTCCGTTCATGTAATTTCTAGTAAATGCTGTCAATTTCAGACTTCCAAATGGAGAGTATATTTTTATTCATTTTAAGTTATCCTCACTTTCATTTTCTTGGAAAATGGGACAATTGGGTAAGCGAGGGGTTTGATTTTCTGTACTTATTTATGTTTTTTTTCAAAACATATATCTACCTGTCAAGATATAAACAGGATTTTGATGCTGAGACAAAGGAAGCACCTTTCCTGCAGAGCTCCAGTGGGACATTCAGAGATAAGAGGTACGGAGACAGACTGGCTTATTATGTACAAGAATGAAGGCAGCTGGGGCTCCTGGTGTGGCTGGAATAGAGCATGGGGAAAGAAATGGGTTGCTCTTTGTTTACAAAACCAACAAGCTCTGTCTTGGCTGGCTTAGCGGTCCTCTTCCATTGCAGTCCTTTATTAAATGACTCTGGACTCTGCAGGGGTACATGTTATCAGTGTCACAGCAATGCATGGATGGGTGTTGTGAACAGAGATAGATTTTGGAGTCAGAGAGTCAAGGATACAGGCTCTAGGCTCTACTGCTTAGTACACTGTGGCCTCTGGGAAGTTTCTCTGCCCTATTGGAATCTTCCTTTTAATATCTGATAAACTGAAGCAGAATTTAAGATGTCCAGTTCTTGTAAGAGTTAAAAAAATTAATAATAAGAAAAAGGCCATGTAAAGCTAGTAGCACCAGACCCAACATTGGCAGGCCTTCCATCAATCTTTCTTCCTTCCAAACAAGAAACGCGGTAATCCAAACAACAGAGAGCCAGGAATAGCTCTGCCCCAGGCAACATAATATTTCACCACTGCAACTGGATTACAAGCAAAAGGGTAATTCGTAAAGCTGCTGACCTGTGCTCCCGGCAGCCTGAATAGCATGTCGGTTTCATAAAGAGAATGAGAGGTGATCCCTGTCAGCAGCTATGCTCTGCCTGAGTCAGGAGCGAGTTCACCTGGGTGTTTGACCTTCTCCTGGCCACAACTAGGAACTGTAGGTTTGGTCCCAGGTCACACACCTGCAACATGACATCTAGCACTGTCTCTCTCCATACAAACATGGCTGACCACCTCCTCCACAGGAATGGAAGTCCAGCCTGGCTGGTGGTTGGAAATGTACCAGCTGCTCTTGACATCTGCAGTTGTTTCTGGATATGACCCCTGAGACCCCTGACCTAGCAAGAACCCTAGGCTCCTGGAATCCCAGTGGCTTGGGAGGCTGAAGCAGGAGGATGGGGAGTTCAAAGCCAGCCACAGCAATAGTGAGGCGCTAAGCAATTCAGTGAGACCATGTCTCTAAATAAAATATAAAACAGGGCTGGGGATGTGGCTCAGTGATCGAGTGCCCCTGAGTTCAATTGCTGGTACCAAAAAAAAAAAAAAAAAAAAAAAAGAATCATAGGCTCCTAGTGTTGGATGTGGCTGGCCCATTGCTGGGGTAACGAGCACCTCATCAGGGTAGTTTCCTGCTCAGAAGGTATGAGCTGCCTGAGAAATAGAAAGTCTGAAATAATTAGAAAGAAAGAAGAGACAGAGACAGAAATTAGATTTAAAGAAAGTAGAGCCCCTAATAAGTCATCCCGTCCAGGTAGGAGCTGGAACTCAACAATTAAAAAAATGGCTCTGGATCTTTATTTAAGGGGGAGTACATAAATGTAGGGATAAGGTTTCAGTGGGAGGAGTCTTGCTTCTCCCTGTGGCAGGGGTCTTGCAGCAAACAGGTTGATTGGCATCTTGGAAGCCGCACCAACTCCGAAAGGCTGTGTGGCCATGTGGCTCCACCAGATCACCCCATCTTCAGTGAGGTATTGAACTTAGTGGAGGAGCTAAGTAGGAAGTCACGTGTATTGGTCATTCTCAAATCAGCAGGGTTGCCTCTGGGAGTGCCCAACACCAGACTTTCCTACTTGGTGTTGATTTCCATGTTGATTTTAGTTCACATACAGTTTATGGATGGCTCCCGGCACGCCCCAATGCTAGGAGAAGGAGATTTCAATGCCTTGGTCTACTATTTAGTAGCTGTATAACATCTTGGGCAAGCTATTAGACACTTCCAAATCTCAATTTTTCTCATTTGTAAATGAAAATAGCAGAGCATACATGGAAACTTGATTATCAAATAAAGGAAGTATTCCATATCTGTGACATAGTAGGACATTTATCTGCATCCTTTTCTATCATGAATATGTGCATCTCCCTTTCCAATATTTCCCTTTTAAAACACCTTAGTGGTTAATTATTACCTTTATCACCCCAACTCTGTGAAGGTGTAATTACTACCCTTCCTATTTTTAGTATGGAGACTGAAGCATAGTGACACTCCTCTGGGACACTCCGCGCCACTCCACAGTGGTAGATTAGTAAATGGTCAAGATGGGGTTGGAGTCCAGGTCTTCCACGTAAGAAGTGAGATTCTTTCATATCCAAATCTAGAAGACTGGCAAGTACATCCACAAAATAATATCTCAGGCATTTTTGAATTGTGAAGGTAAAAGCACCCTGAAAGAGTATAATCTTCCCATTTTAAAGATGCATAAATAAGACCCAGAGAGTCAATCAACTTGCCTCCACACTGCTGCAGAGGCAGAGCTAGAAGAGTATGTCCCTGACCCCTTCAAGACTCTAATGCCAGGTTCTTTGCTCCAGCACTAAAACTGCACACTGGGATAGTGGAGTAGATTTGGCACGAGACTTGTGTTATAGTTGCTCAATTTGCCACGATCCCCCTTCTCCTGTCTTCTACACAGCGACTACACATAGGCATTACCCGCAGACATGCAAGCTCAACCTCCATTGTACAGGAAGCTTTTCTAATTTGACAATATATATTTAAAGAGCAGCCACATACAGCCTAGCAATGAATTTTCCCAGTTAATTTTTATTTAAGTAAATTTTATAGTTTAAGAAATTGAGATTCAGAGAAGTTAAGCCACTGTCCTAATGCCTCACAGCTACAGAGCAGAGCTGGGGCTCAACCAGAAGCATCTTCCTCCGGGATTCCTGCTTCTTCCCCAGGTCTGACTCCAGCTCACAGTCCTCAAAGCTGATCTCCCAAACAGCAAACTCACAGATTAGTACCTCATTGTAGAGTGATCCTGGGCAAGTTTACCAAAACTTAGTTTCCTCTACAACCCATTTGCAAAACAAGTGAATAAACAAACAAACCATGTCTCATTTCAGAGCAAATCTTGGTATCTAAGTACAGCAAGTCAGTTCTCTTTCTTCCCTATCTCCTCCTGTTTCAAAATCCTTAGCTATTTTTGCTTTGTTCCAACTTCCACATAAATTTCTGTTCAGCCTATCAATTTCCCAGAGAACCCTGTTGGGATTTTGATTGGAATAGCTTTGAATCTATAGATTAATTTAGGCAGAAGTGCCATCTTCACAGAATAGAGCATTGCTATCCATTTCTCTAGGCTTTCTTTTATGCTCTCAGTATTTTTTATTTTCTGTAAATGTCTGACACAGGAAATTCATTCAATGAGAATTTATGGAGGACATGGTATATATGCAAGGCTAAAATTGGTATCCCATGTGTGTAGAATTTTCTAGTTTCCCAAACTTTAACCACTTTTATTACTCTTGTACCGGTTTCACAAATGGTTCATGAGTTTCGTTTTGTATTTCTAACAATTAAACTTTAAATTTTCAGCATTTCTTACTAGAATGTAGAGGAGGGGCAGTTTCCTAGGACTTATGAATCAGCTTCCTGTTCATTCATCCTCAGTCAGAATGTCTCCTTACCATTCAATTTAAATTCAGTCTCAACATCTCTGGTGTGATAATACCATTTAACGTCCAAAGACTCTTCAAACTCTACATTGTTGCCACTACAGAGCTCTGAGTTTTAATCCCACTTCTGGATTCTATTAATTAACCATTTTTTATTTCTTTAATGCAATGAATCTGATGTATGATCAGATCACACCACGGTCTTATTTAAAGCAATTAGGAGAAAATACCTTCATTTTTTCCAAAGAGGTAGGACCTAAGAGACTGCATCATGTGAGAAAGACCAAAGAAGCTTTAGAAAGAATATGCTGTACTTTCTCTACAACTGGCCCCTAATCTGTAAAGTGGCAGTGGGTTTTCAGAAATAAATATTCCTTAAGAAAAAATGTGCAATACTCACCTGCAAATTGGGTCACCTCCCAATTTCTTTTACGTATTCATCAAGCATATATTGAAGGTTGCTTATATATCCATGCTGAACTGGGTGCTGGGATTCAAACACCATAATGAGTTATGGCCTTGCCCTTATTCCCATGTAGTGTAGGGGGCGTGGGGACAGACAATCCAAAGAGCTAATAAACAGTTGGATTAATCTCATGATCAAGAAGTCACACTTAAGGTACAGGAGTTTGGGGAAGAGATGTAGTACAAAAAAGATCTTCAAAGGAGTGACTGATAGCCTGAGAAAGTAAAGGCAGCTTAGTGCATGTGGAGAAAGTGGCAGCGGTGGCAGGAGTTTTGGGGTGGGACACAGGCAACAGCAGATTACACAAGGAGCAGGAAGCCAAGCTCGGGATTCAGACTGTGCTAAAAAAGCAGAGACACCTTGGGGACAGGGGAGAGGTAATCATGGAAATGAGAGAATCAAATCGGCTTTTTGGAGAGATCATTCAAGTTACAATGAGAGGAGTTAAGTTGAGATTAGTGTGGAGAGGAGAGACGTCCATTTCTGGGGCCACTTCAATTATCCAGGAAAAAGATGGAGACAGTGTCTTCTAGGGGGTAATGGCATAGGGAATAGAAAAAGTTGAAGTGCAACAAAGACATGTGACTTGTCCTCCCTTATGTCTCCTGATGGGCAGAGCAGGATTTTGAAACAAGCTCACTGTTCCAAGCCTGTCATCTTTTTCTTGTACCCCAGTTTCCCTACCATGTGTATGGAAAAAAGTTAGTCTTAGGGATGACAGTGTAGGGGTTCCTGAGCAGAGTGGAAAGTAGTTTGGAAGGAGAGTGTTCTAGAAACAGAAAGAGCCAGTATCGCTTGCTGCAATGGCACTCAGAAACTAGAGAAGAGGCGAGAATTGACATCTGTTGATCAGCTATGAAAGGAAGTCTATGGCAGTGTTTCTCAAACTTCTAGGTGCCTAGGAATTCCCTGGAGATCTTGTTTAGCAGGTTTCTGTTCTGCAGGTCTGGAGTTGGGCCTGAGATCTGCTTTTCTGACACTCCTCTACCTGAGGCCAGCGCCGTTGGGTACAGGACTGTGCTTTGAGCAGCAGTGGTAAAATGTTGGTCAACAGCCCAGAGTGCAGTCAGATGGACCTGGAACTCAGTTGTTGTGTTACTGCTTAATAGTCTGACCTGTGACAGTTTGTGAATTTTCTAGGGCTGCTGTAAGGACGTACCCCAAACAGGCTGGAATCAACAGGAAGCCATTAACTTGCAGTTCCAGAGGCTAGCAGCAGTCTGTCAAGAGTGCCCTCTTCTCTCGGAGGCAGGGGGATGCCCTTTCTTGCCTCCTGTAGCTTCTATTCTTCCTGGGATCACATGACTTGGGGATGTGTCACTCCAATCACATAACTGTATTCCTCCTCTGTGCCCTCTTGTTGTGTGTCTGTGTCTGTCTCTGAATCTCCTCTTTTTATAAGAATACCAGTCATGTTGGGTTGGGGCTCACTCCAAGGACCTCATTTTTACTTGTCTACTTCCATGAAGACCCTATTCCTAAATCAAGTCACACTCTGAGGTACTGAGGTTTAGGACTTTGACTTGACCTTTTTAGGGGCAGGATTCTATCCATCACAGACAAGTTACTTCAGCTTCTTTATCTATGAAATGGGGATGAAAATTCCCAACTCTCAGTTTCTTTATCTATGAAATGGGGATGAAAATTCCTACTTTGTAGAGTTTAACTGGATGGAATAACAAAGGCAAAACGCCTGGTACACCATGAGGCAAATTGTAGTTAAAAAGAAGTAGGAGCCAGGTGTGGTGGCACATGCCCGAAATCTGAGCAGCTCAAGGCTGAGGCAGGAGGATCACATGTTTAGGAGCAGCCTCAGCAACTTAGAGTCCCTAAGCAACTTAGCGAGACCCTGTCTCTAAATAAAATATAAAAAGGGCTGGGGATGTGGCTCAGTGGTTAACCACCCCTGGATTCAGTACCAAAAAATACCCACAAAGAGAGGTCACCAGCCTCGGCTGTCCTAGATACAAGCTTCATCCTTCCCATTAAACACTAGAGAAGACTGAAACTCAACAAATTGTATAAAGTCACACTATTATTAAGATTTAAAATCCAGTTTTTCCACCCCAAAGGACTGGCATGGGGGAAATATAGTCAAGATAGAGTTAAAAATAATCTCCGCTACAGGCCCAACAGGGAGAAAGATGATTATTATTTTTATTTAACCATGTAGGCACATGTGCTGAATACAGAGTCTGGTTTCAAAGTGTCCAGAATCACAGATGAGGGGACAGAACGTGCAGGGACTAGAGGAAGGAGGGCAGAGGTGATATATGAAGCCCGGTGGCTTCCTCCAGTGCTCACCAGCTCTTGTGATGCTTCTTCATGTTTCAACACTGCATTGGCATTTTTTAATAGGCCACAGCAATTCACGATCAAAATTCAAAAGCTAATTCACGATCAAAATTCAAAAGCTAAAAATACCTTCATGACATCTTGGCAAATAGTTTCTTTCTTTCTTTTTTTTCTTTCTTGAAAAACAAAACACCTGAGTGTTTTCCAGCCAATAAAGAAAAAAAAATGTGTAGGCTGTGATGAGTAATTGAAACTACTTTTGTCTGTTTGCAATAAACATTTGCAAAACACATTATCCTTTTGACATTTCTCTTCGGATTGCTCAGAACCCATTTTCTGCAAGAGGCCTTCCATCCTCACCGGGTTCCTGTAATTACCTCCTCGGAAGAAGATCGTCTCAGCGCTTCAGTGACACTATCGGTTTTAAACAGTTGATTTCTAATTGTTGTTGTTGCTCTTGTGTTCTGCTATCTATTAAGGGGGAACAAATGGGGCTATTGTAAGGTGGCAGAAAGACAGACAGCATCATACTCTCTGGAAAATGATGGTTTGGGGGAAGGAGATGGATGGGTGATCCTATTTCTTCCTCTTATCATTTTTACGGCTTATTGCTTGATCAGTGGTAAAGAGAGCCAGACTGCCTGGGTGTGGACCCAGGTTCTGTCATTTTCAAATTATGTGGCCTTGGGAAAATTGCTTCAACATCTGTGCCTTGGTTTCCTCCTTGTGAAGCCAGTGTAGTAACAGTACCTGGCTTATAGAACCATTGTAAGCATTCGAGAAGCTAATATGTGCAAAGAGCACATTATAGTAGACACTCAATAAATGGTCATTTTGATGGTGGTTGTGATTATTTTTAATGAAGAATGGCAGCCTTGAAGTTATTGCCTCTTATCTACTATGAAATCTCCTTGGTTTTACCTGCAAAATGAACTGATGCAGTGCCCGCATCCTATAGAATTTTACACATTAGCATAGGAAGGAGTCTGCATCGTTTTGTTGTTTCTAATTGCAATGGATACCACTGAGATGGTATTCAGCAGAGGAGTTAAATGACCATATTGACATTTTATAGGGTTATTCCTTCTATTCTTTGGGGACTGGATGGGGCGAAGGTGATGCTATGAATCCAGCCAGGAATTGGAATGGGTGAGACATGTCAGGGGCATCCATGGTGGTGGTCCTGGGGGAGATGAAGCAAAATGAATTTAATGTGCAAATTACAAGCCCGCTGTACAGTTACAGAGGGGGGAGGCCAACGATGACTTTAGATTTTTGAACAACTGGCTAGAAGAACAATTATTGAGCAGAAGCAGAGAGAACAATGATACCAAAGAAAGAAGAGGAATAGAAATACTTTAAGTAAAAAAGGAGGAAAGGAAGAAAGAAAAGAAACAGTTTTGTGGAGAATCTAAACTCTCTGCAGTGTTGGGGTTCATAGTGGGCTAAGTGAGCAGCATGAACCATGCTTGGCAGAAAAGGACACTGCTGTATTTGAGGGACACTGCCCTGGTCACTGCCCTGGTCAGGGACAACCCAGCTTTGTGTGAATTGTTGCTCACCCACATTATGTAAGTATGACCTTGCCACCTAAATATATAGTGACATCCTACAGCCACAGAGTGACTTATTTTGTATTCCCATGTCGATCTAGCTCAGTCTTATGCATAGGAAAGTGTCCTCAGTAAACGTTTCTTAAATTTAGAAAGTTCAAGAAGTAAAGGACAATGCATGTATTCACCACCAACGTCTTTGAGAACCTGTGCTAAACGTTGGGAATAAAGAAGATAAGCAAAATATGGCTCATGCCCTTAAGGCTGTGGATCTTCCTACATACTTATCTTCCTCCTGTCCCTTCTCTTTCTTTCCTCCTCTCTTCCTTGTGTACTCCTCCTTTCCTTCTTTTCTACCCTCACCTCTGTCACTATCACAAGCACATGCACACACACACACACACACACACACACACACACTCCACATACTGCAGCAAAAATATGGGAGGTAGCAGCCTGGAGTCCAGTACTGAGTCTCTTTGAAGACTGGTCTTATCAACATTTTTTTCTCATTCTCCATGGATCAACAGACTGGTCATGGCATGTCCTCCTCGTGGCAATGAGAAGAGTGCAAGAAAGCAAGTCTACCCTGCAAAAAAATTTGCAGATTCTGCCTGCACTATCTCAGCTAATATCCTGTTGGCCAAAGCAAGTGATAGGGCAGAAGCCAAAGTCAAAGCACAGGTACCTATAATCTGCCTCTGGTCAGGAAAGCCACAAAATTCCCTGGCCACTGGCATGGGTGGAAGGAAGAACAGAGAACCATAGCTACAAATCTCCCATTTTCTAAGCTTCCTCACCTCTTAAAAGAGGAGCTTGGATCAGATTCATGTGATCCACAACATGAGATACTAGTAGCACATAAAATGATTTTAGGTGGCACATGAAGTGCAGTCAATCCTTGGACATGGAATTAACTAGTATTAAGCACATGAAGTAATGTTGATTCATTTTTTAATTTGTTTTCAGTATTCTCAGCACATCAAGAAGAAAGTCTGAGTTAGTGCAGAGTTTGAGCCTTTAAGAAGTCTCAGCCCTTAGTAATTTCTCATTTTAACAAGGAACAAGTAGATCCCAGGTTTGGAGCTATGTGTATGCCACTGTATCTATCTAGAATTTCAAAAAGAGCGCTTTGTTTTCATTTTATTCTCAGCTTTATTATATTTAAATCAAGCACGTTTGTCAGCTTTCTGTCATTGTAACAAAACACCAAAGAGAAACAACTGAGAGGAGGAAAGATTAAATTTGGCTCACGGCCTCAGAGCTTTCAGCCCACGGTCCTTGGCCCCATTACTGTGGGCTTGTGTTAAGGCAGAACATCATGGCAGGGAAGTGGAGCAAAGCCATCCCTCTCATGGTGGCCAGGAAGCAGAGAGCAAGAGAAGGGCCCCAGACATTCACACTTCAAGGGCATGCTTCCAGTGACCTACTTTCTGAATGCCCCACCTCCTAATGTTTCTACCACCAACCAAAAGCATCACCAGCTGGGGACCACACTTTCGATGCATGAGGCTTTGATGGACATTTAAGATCCAAACTATAACAGCAAATATTAAAAGAAAGTAACAGTAATTTATTAGTCATGTGTACATAATAAGAGATAATACAAGGGTGTTTGAATAACCCGAATTTGAGAAATTCTAGAATAGAGGATTTCTATCATTTTAGAACCTATGATTTCTGTCAACTCCACCGTCCAGTTGTGTTCTCTACTTCTACCCCTAGAGGAAGATGAGCAGCGAGGGGCATTGACTTAGGAAGGTCTCTAAGACCTTTCATTTCTTCCCCTCCCTTCTAAATGTGAGCATCCCAGCTGCCAATATGACTGCCCAGCCAGATGTACTTGATTGACATGAGCATCCCTATACAACGGACCAGAGTCAGTCAACCCAGGGCCGTCCATGCCCTTAGCATTGAGACACGTGGGCCCAGATTCCAAATGTCATGTCACATCTCCTCATAGCATCAAAGCACCCTTGAGAACAGAAAACACTAACAGATGGCTGAACTGCCTTCAAACAGACTCCCCCAGACAGCCCGGGAGATGCAGAGCCCTGTCGGCGGCGATGGGCTACAGCATATGTTCAGCAAAAAATGCCGAAGGGAAGAGTGGTCCCTGTACCCACCGTGCCCACAGAACGCTGGCTCGGATGCTGGGTATCAGCTGCCTTCTCAGAATGCCATTTGCTTTTGCAAAATATCCATTAAATCCCTGATCTCTAGTTTTGATTCCCTAGTATTTAATGGTCCTAAAATGTGGTAGTGGAAATTTTTATATTCGTTATGTCATTAAAAAGCAAATGAGTAGAAAAAGATGCATTTTTTTTCCCACAATAAGGCTGTTGATTCTTCTGGTTTAGGAATTTCAAACCTGGGTTTGTGAACCCTCCACACTCCATGTGTCAAAGTCCATGACTGGTTTTAAAGAGGCTTATGAGCCTTCCAAAATCACCTGCAAAGTTTGTGTCTGTGTACATATTTGGTTTATCTCAAAAAAGGGTCTAAAACTTTGGTTCAGATTCACAAAATGATCTATATCTCATTATAAATTACTCTCCTAACTCTGCTCCTTAGAAAGAGTACATGAGGCAGGGAAATATCTAAAATAAACTAGACAAACCTAGAAAGCAGTATAAGGTAGCCATGTTTTCCCCTGGTAGGAACATTAAGAAAACATCTGTCATCTATCTTCATCATAATTTCAAAAAGAAGGTTATTTCAGTAAGACATGAACAAAATGTAGAAAGGCCATAAACTCAGATTAAAAACATAAATTTAGTTTTATTAAAAAATATCACTCCATTCTCCATTTTCATTTCATTTTGATGAGGATTAGCTGCCAGCACTATTTGTGGACCTGGATTTGGGAACCAGTATTCTCAGGGTGGCAATAACTATTCAGCCTGCAAATATTTGAGAAACCATGACCTTCTCATGGATTTCCCAGAATCTGGGCCACCATGAGAGAAGTTCTTCATCATGAATCTCACCATGCTTAAGATTCCCTGAATGCAACCCAAAGCCAGGGTGGTGGGCTAGCACAGCAATTAATCCCAAGAGCCACTGACCATGCCATCTGTGGGCCTGACCTGATGCAGGCATTGGACATCAGGAGTGAGAGGCAACATCTCTTCCCTAGGGCACTCACACATAGTGGAAGCAGTGACAGAAATGGTGTCCATTGCCAGGCATGGTGGCACATATCTGTAATCCCAGCGGCTCAGGAGGCTGAGGGAGGAGGATCACAAGTTCCAAGCCAGCCTCAGCAAAAGCGAGGTGCTAAGCAACTCAGTGAGACCCTGTGTCTAAATAAAATACAAAATAGGGCTGGGGATGTGGCTCAGTGGTCAAGTGCCCCTGACTTCAATCCTCAGTATCCAAAAAAAGAAAGAAAGAAAGAAATGGTGAAATGGTAAATGGTATCAGTTGGTATGGATGTTGGCATCACTACTCCCTCCCCCATCAAACAAACAAAAGAAGTGAAGGACGGGACATAGAGATTGTCAGATAATCCAAATTTCTATTAATTGTGGGAACCATGAATGGCACCTACCAAACGAATGAATTTTCCTCTCATAAGGAACTAAGAATGACTCTCAGAAGTAATGGAAGCCGTGATATGACCAGCCTGGCATTGTGGCGCATGCCTGTAATCCCAGTGGTTTGGGAGGCTGAGGCAAGAGGATAGCAAGTTCAAAGCCAGCCTCAGCAACTGAGCGAGGCCCTAATCAACTTAGAAAGACCCTGTTTGTAAATAAAATATTAAAAAGGATAGGGATGTGGCTCAGTGGTTAAGCACCTCTAAGTTCAGTCCTTGGTTTAAAAAAAAAAAAAGTATATGGCAGGTTAAAGAGAATGCAAAGTATAGACAGAGAGCACTCAGAAGGAGAGCCTGCTACCGCCTTTGTAGACCCAGGTGGTAAGTTTGCAGAGCTCACGGTAGAGTCAAGTCTCTTTAGCGATGCAATGGCAAGACTCATTTCTTAAAGTACATTTTAAATATCTGCCTGTGCAAGGGCTGGGACTCCACCGACTGGCACTAAATGCCCAAGGGAGCAACCAGTGCCAGAGCACACACTGAAGAAGAGCTGAAACAAAAGGAGGCAGCAGGGATGCAAATGATTCTCCAGATCCCTGGGTCAAAGGGAGGGGAAAGGAGAGTGAGTTTCAGAATCCATTGTGCAGAATGCAGAATGGAAGACAATTTTAGGAGGGTTTCACTGTTGACAGCAGGATTGGTTGTCACGGACAGACCTGAGTTAAGAGAACCTCTTTGGCTATGTTTGCACAGCAAAACCCGAATTGAGTGGATATTGCCTGATAATGGTGAATAGATATCTATTGGGTAAGTGGATAAGTAAGTAACAGCAGCCACTTTAAAGTTTCTAAGATGATATGTGTGCTCTCAATTCATGTGATAATGGTATTCTCCTTCAGTTGAGAAGCCAGAGAGGTTAACTGCCTTAACCAAAGGTAAAAAGCTGGCCAGGTAACTGGGATTCACTGACTCTGGCACTAAGATCTCAAAGGACACTGTCAGCCTTAAGATCCCTGGGCAACAGCCAGAGCCAGGTCCAGAGGGAACAGAGGTACAGGCCTTGGGTAACATTGTGTTTTTCAGTCCTGAGTTTTTGAGGATAAGATTGAGTTCTGTTTGATACAATGTATAGGTACCAACATTAACAGAAATTTCATAAAGATGATAAAGGTTGTGAAATATTCTTGTAACGGAGGATGGCTCTGTGATTAGCATAAAAAAAGGGTGTTAGTTTGTTTGGTGGTATCAGGGATGGAACCCAGGGGAACTTAACCACTGAGCCACAACCTCAGCCCTATTTATTATTATTCTTTATTCAGATTTTTGAAACAGGGTCTTGCTAAGGTGCCTGGGGCCTGGCTAGATTGGTGAGGCTGGTTTTGAACTTGAGATCCTTCTACCTCAGCTTCCTGAGCCTCTGGGATTACAGGCCACTGTGCCCAGCCTAGAATAAATAAAAGAAGGCTGGAAAAAACTACAAACTTTGAAAACTAATGTAATAGGAAGGATTAGAGTCTGTGATTTGGGGTAAAATTTAAAAGTTATTGAGCTAAACTAGACGGAAATACTGAAGTACACAGGAATGTAATGATATCATTATTTTTGCACAATACATTAATAACAGAGCAGGGATTAGAATTCAGTCTTCTTTCCAGGCATAGTGGTGCATGCCTGTAATCCCAGTGGCTTGGGAAGGCAAAGGCAGAAAGATCACAAGTTCAAAGCCATCCCCAACAATTTAGCAAGGCACTAAGCAACTCAGTGAGACCCTGTCTGTAAAAAAATACAAAATAGGGCTGGGGATGTGGCTCAGTGGTTGAGTGCCCCTGAGTTCAATCCCTGGTACCTAAAAAAAAAAAAAAAAAAAGAGAGAGAGAGAGAGANTCCCAGTTAAAAAAAAAAAAAAAAAAAGAATGAATAAATTCAGTGTTCTGGTGGCCTGTCCCAAGACTCACAGCACCACACCAGACGTTCCGAGGACACTGATTCAACACAAGAGGGGACTATGAAGCCAGAGAAAGAAATTTTGATCAGAGACAGTTACCCCCCCACACACAGAATACAGACCTCTGAGCACACTCTGTATTGTTGTCAAGGGAGGGTGTGGGACCTATTCCCTGCACAAATATATAAAAGAGATTCTTTGACTGTCATCTTGGGCAGGACAAACCCAGAAACTGGTCCATTTTATTTCCTGCAGCAACATATGTGCCTCCAACATTTCAAGCTCTAGATGACAACGTTAATACTATTCCCAAGTTCAAAGGCTTCACTCTCTTATTTGCTGCTTCTAAAGTAGTGGGCTTTGGAGCTTTGGTTTTGTACGGACACGACTCGGGGCTGTGAGAAGTGTGAAAGCAGATTCCATTTCCACTCTGATGACAACCTCGTGTGAAAGCACATCGAAGGGTAACTCAATTTTCTCTTAAACCCACTCCAATCAGGCTTTCAGTCCCTCCAGTGCACCAATGCCGCTTTTATCAAGGTCACCAGTGACCTCCGTGTCGCCTGACACAGTGGTCAGCTCTCAGTCCTCAGTTGACAGTCGGTGTCATGCAGCACAGTCGGGTACCCTCCCCGCGAAGCACATGCTTCACTGGACATCCAGGGCAGAGCTCCCTTGCTCTCCTTTCCTCCCTCTAAGACCTCTTCATCTCCTTTGCCAGTTCCTCCCATCCTCCCCAGCCTCAAAGCCCTGGAGTTTCTCAGGTGTCTCTCCTTGAACATTCCTTCTTCTTCACCAAGACTCACTCCTTGGGTGACCTCTGCTAGTTCAATGTCTGTAGGGTGACAACTCCAGCATGTGGTCACCTCTACCTTTAAAATGTGGCCTGACTAGCTGGGTGCTGTGGTGCACGCCTGTAATCCCAGAGGCTTAGGAGGCTGAGGCAGGGGGATCATGAGTTCCAAGCCAGCCTTAGCAACTTAGTAAGGCCCTAAGCAACTCAGTGAGACCCTGTCTCTAAATAAAATATAAAACAAGAACTGGGGATGTGGCTTAGTGGTTAAGCACCCCTAGGTTCAATTCCCAGTACCAAAAAAAAAAAAATGTATATATGGTCCGACTACTTCTCACCACCACTGACACTACTGCCATCATCTCTTTCCTGGATGACTGGGAGTAGCTACCCGCTTTCTCTCCCTATGTCTACCTTTGTCTCTCTATATTTGATTTTTTAATTTTAATTTTTTTTGTCCAGAAAGCAAAGCAGTTTTTTTTAAACAGAAAAAAGCATTGCTCCAATGCTAAGCCCTCACCTCTCATATCTTGGTTTCTTATCCCAGAATAAGCATCAAAGTGCTACTCTGTTTCCAGCTCCACCTGCTTTTCCAGGCACGGTGGTCTCCCTCAGTTCCTTAAACACAATAGACACAATACACTTGCCGTTTCTCTGTCTGCAATGTTCTTCTGGAAAACTGCCAGCTTGCTCCTTCCCCTCTGTCAGGTCTTTGCTTGACATGTTACTCAAGACACTCCTGATGCCAAATGTGGAAGTGTTTTCTTCACACCCACCAATTTTCTAGCTCTCTGGACACCCACTGGGTGTCCTACGATTCCACGCAATTCTGAAGCTAACTACTGAGAGTTGCATCAGTTTGAAAGCTGAGTCCCGGGAGGCTGGTCCTCACATTAGATGCCAGTTATAGTTACTAGGTCCTTAGGCTTCCCACACTTCTGTCCAACTTGGATACAAATCAGGAGTCCTTATGACCCCTTTCTTAGGTTGAATAATTTGCTAGAACAACTCACAGAACTCAGGAAAGCCCTTTTCTTACTTTTACCAATTTGTTACAAAAGATGCAACTTTGTTTTTATACACATACATGTATGAAGATGTGAGGAAAAAAAAAAGAATATCGTTACCCTAGATTAGGTAGAGAGATGTGATGGGGCGGGGGGAGATAGGAAGGATAGTAAAATGAAACAGACATTATCATTACTGTGTGTATATATGTGAATGCATGACCAATGTGATTCTTCAACCTGTATACTCAGAAAAATGAGATATTATATCCCATCTGATTCAAATGTATGATATGTCAAGGTCATTGTACTGTCATGTGTAACTAATTAAAACAAATAAAATATAAAAATAAAAATAAATTTAAAAAAAAAAGATGCAACTTTGGAAATGTCAAAGAGAAGAGATGCATAGGGCACGGAGTAGGAGCACCCCCCACCAAGTGCATCACCCTCTTAGCTCCTCAATGTGAGCCCTAACCCAGAAGCTCTCTGAACTCTGCCATCTGGGAATTTTTATGGAGGATTCATTAGGTAGGCACAAGTGCTGAAACCTTGGTCTTTGGTGACTGACTCCGTCCCTAGCCCCTTTTGTCTCCACTGAGGTGGGAGGGTGTCCTGGAGGTTCCAAACTTCTGGTCACATGATTGGTTCCTCTGGCAATCAGACCCTGTCCCAAGCTATCTAAGGGCCCACCAAGAGTCATCTCCTTAGCATAATCCCAACTCTGGTTGAAAAGAATGTGTCATGAATAACAAAAGGCTCTTCTCACCACATCACTCAGGAAATTCCAAGGGTTTTTGGATCTCAGCGACAAAGACTATATCTATATTTTTTATCATGTTACACAGCTCAAATGTTATCTGGTCAATAAGGCTTCCCTGTTCTACCCCACATAACAGAGCAGCCGCCTTCCCTCCTTGCATGGTCTCCTTGTCTCTTATCTCTACAGCAGCTATCATAATTGGACAAGCCATGAATTCGCTCATTTATTGTCCTCCCTACTAGAATGTAAACTCCATAATAACTGGATCGCTGCCTATTTTGTTCACTACTCTCTCTCTCTAACACCTCAAATGGTGTCTGGCATACAGTGGCTTGCTCAATAGTTATTGAACAAAAGAACCAAATTAGCAAATCTTGTCCAAGATCTACAATCAAATACAGGGAACAATACGTTTAATGCCACTTCTGGGAGAAGACCGCTTACACAGGACACATTTGACTGCTCTGAAATCAATACCTGAGGCTCACTGACAGATTCAATTTCTCACAAAAATATTAAAGATGAAATTATATCCTATTTTATATTGTAGGGCAGAGTGGTTAAGAATTAAGGTGTCAGACGCAAGGTTCCCTGGGTTCGAGTCTCAGCTCTATTTCTCAGTCACTGTGCGTCCTAGGACAAGGCATCTATCTCACTTCTTCTGTCTTTGATTCCTCTTCTATTAACTGATGATAATGTTAGTACTTGCCTCTTAAAGTGGCCATAAAGATTAAAGAGGTGTGTTGTATCAGAAAAGGGCCAATTCAATCCTAAATACCTATGTTTTACCTTGTGTTATTACACTACAGATGAATTTTTCCAAAATACTCTTGTTTTGCTCTGTTCCCCGAGAAGCTTGCCTTCCTTCCTTCCTTCCTTTTCTCCTTCTCCTCCCCTCCCTTTCTTTCTTCTTCTTCTTCTTTTTTTCTTTTTTTTGTTTAAAGGGGATGTACCTATTAAGACCATATACATTTGGCACTCTGCATCTCTGGGGTTTGCATCCATGGATTCAACCAACTGTGGATTGAAAATATATATTTTTTAAAAATTCCAACTGTACTGAATATGTGCAGACTTTTTCCTTGTTATCAGGGTATCATTGTTAGAGTATAATGTAGTATAACGACTATTTACATAGCATTTACGTTGTATAAGTTACGATAAGTATTTAGAGATGATTTAAAGTATAAGGGGGGGCTGGGGTTGTGGCTCAGTGGCAGAGCGCTCACCTAGCATGTGTGAGGCACTGGGTTCGATCCTCAGCACCACATAAAAATAAATAAATAAAATAAAGGTATTGTGTCCATCTACAACTAAAAAAATATTAAAATAAGGCATGTGGTATGATGTGTGTAGGTCATATGCAAGTGCTATGCCATTTATATAAGGATCCTGGGCATCCACAGAATTTGGTATTGGGGGGTGGTCTTGGAACCACTACCCCAAAAGGCAAATCTCTTCACATACACATGTGAGTGTGTGTGACTTTCTTTCTTCCTGTGTTCAGTTTCTTGGGTTCTATACAACCCCTGAAGCAGGGCTCAGCTGAGATAATTCTCTCCAACAAATATTAATAAGCAATATAGAACTTAATTAATATTTTATAGGGTCTTGGAAGAGAAGGCTTATAAAGCCCTCTATGATACAGTTTAAAAGCTCTTCTTCAGATATTTCTCTTCTCTCAAGTTGCTTATTGGCCACACCAGCAACTAGGTTCTCTCTCTCGTACTTTCTCATGGTTCCCTGCCATCTTCTTGCTTGTCGCCCACCAAAGACCTAATTCTGACAGCCACATTTCCAGCAGCAGCTCCAATGGGGAACTGTGTCTTCCTCATTCTTGTATCCTTATATCCTATATACCTAGCAGAGGGCCTGCCAATGGTTGGTCCATGTCCTGTGTGCTATCAAGACAATATTGAGAAGATTCTGCCCAGCAATGGATACAATCAGCAGACCCCAAGAGACAACCTACAATATGGGAGAAAATATTAGCCAAATATTCCTCCAACAAATGGATGGTATTCAGATTATGGAAGGAACTCAAAAAGTTGAACATCAAAATAAAAATCTGCTTTAATAATGGGTTGAAGAACTAAACAGATACTTCTCAAAAGAAGACATACAAAGTACAGGAAATAGGCTCACTTTCACCAATCATCAGGGAAATGTAAATTAAAATCACAATCAGAAGCCATTCCCCCACTCCCAGCTAGAATGACTCATCAAAAAACACAAAAAGGCCCAGATGCCCTGGTACAGGGCCCAGTATGGTGGCACACACCTATAATCTCAGTGGCTCAGGAGGCTGAGACAGGAGGATCATGAGTTCAAAGCCAGCCTCAGCAAAAGCAAGGCACTAAGCAACTCAGTGAGACCCTGTCTCTAAATAAAATCCAAAATAGGGCTGGGGAAGTGGCTTAGTATTCAAGTGCCCTGAGTTAATTCCCCATACTGCCGCCCCCACACCCCCCCACCCCCCAAAAAGCAAAGAGGATGCAGAGAAAGGGGAACTCATATACACTGATGGAAGGAATGTACTACAGCCATTATTGGAAGCAATATGGAGTTTCCTCAAAAAACTGAAAATAGAACTACCATATAATACAGCATTTTTACTATAGCGTATACATTCCAAAGGAGAAGAAATCATTACACTAAAAGGATCCTTGCACTGCCATGTTTATTGCAGCACTATTCTCAATAGCTAAAATATGGAATCAACCCAGATGCCCATCGTGGATGAATGATTAAAGAAACCTGGCATGCATATATAATGGAATATTATTTGGCCATAAAAAAGAACCAAATCTTGCCATTTGCAACAATGTGGATGGAAATGGAGGTCAAATGAAATAAGCCAGACACAGGAAGACAATTACCATGTGTAATTGTCTTATGTGAGTAGACTACTTATGTGAGTAGACTAATAAGTCAATTTTGTAGATGAACAGAATGGAATAGTGGTCACTAGAGACTAGGAATGGCAGTGGAGAGGAGGGATGGAAAGAAATCCAATAGGGGACAGCAAACACAAGGGAAGAAATCACTTCTGGGTCTTCTTCAGCACAGTAGGGGAACTACTGGTTAAAACAATCTATATTTAGATTCATTAGCCTGGAAGATGGCGGCGAACAGAGTGCGTCACCCCCGTGTACCGTGTCACTGCTCAGGTGATTAGCGAGTTTAGAACAGCCAGAAGCTATCTTGTTAGGAATTTCCAGCAAAATTGGGGTGCACCGAAACCTAGAGAAAGGATTTCAACACCAGAGGATCAGTTACTGCGGCTCAATCAAGAGTGAACCGTGCGCCTGGAGATTCAGGCTGATTGATCAGCGGCCCGCCCCGCAGCCAGAGCCTGCGCGGCGAAGTGCCAGCAACACAGAGAAACGGTGCTACGGATTCTGCCAACTGTGCCCTCACAGTGCTCCAGGCTGAGTTCTGGGTTTTAGACGAGGGAGAGAAACAGTCCAGATCTGCCCTCCACACCGGACACCCCACCGAGGAAGCCACTAGCCACCATCTTGGAGAGCTGACGTCACCATCACCAGTTTCCGACAGATCCGACCTCATTGCAGCAAGTTCAGCGATAGAACAGGTGTGTGACATTTAGTCCTTCTCCCATACAGCGGGGAAATCACATAAAATCTCTCCCCGGCTTTCCGGGGGCGTGAATATCAGAGTGAGCGTGAATAGAGGCGTGGGGAAAGGTAAAGGCACCTGACCTCCAACTCCCCCCTCCCACCAGCAGCGAAAACGAAACCTGTCTCACCAGCTCTCGGAGGAGTGGCTATCGGAGGAAATCAAACAATAGGGGCCGGTTCCCAATAGCTGTGCTCCACATCCAGGAAACTACAGGCCCACAGTGTAGCTTGAACTGTAGAGAGGTATCACACTGGGGAAGGCCTGTCTGGCGGGAGAAGCGAGGAGACCAGAGGCCAGGAATAAACCTAAGTGAACAGGATTGGAGAGACACCAGGTGGGGGAGGAGGGAGTGGCCTCATAAGGATTGTTTCCTACAGCCGGAGGGCAAAATCTTGGTCCGGAAGGCACAGCTCCACCTACTGGAAGGGAAGAAAATAGAAGCCTAACAGTGCTTTTTTTTTTTTCATTGTAATTTTTATTGCACTTTATTTTATTATTTTTTTATCATTTCTTCTTTTTCTTTTCTATTTTTTTCTCTTTCTTTCTTCTCTCCCTCTCTCTTTCTTGGTTTGCTTCCTTACCTTTTCCCTATCTTTCCTCCCAAGCATGACCACTCCAATTACGTGTAATTTACTAAATGCAAATAGATTAATATTACGAGACGGTCTATAGTCCGCCTAAGCCCTTAACTACCCCCAAGTACTCCTGTCTATTCTCTTGTTAATATCTGCCTGCATTTGAGCAACCACTCAAAGAAGCTAAGATATACTAACCTCCATACCATCAAATTGCCCGACCTTAACATAAAATCCTAAGTTCAAACCTCAGTTCTCTATATGCCATCAAAATCTGTAGGCCTTTAATGAAACTAATGAATTTACCTTAAACCACAATTAAATCCAACATCTCTAAACATTGTCTCCCAACACAAAGGAGATATCTTGGAGCTATACAAAACCAAAACAAATTTATAGGAGAAAACAGAAACACAGCAGTCAAACAGAGTTGGAAAATGACATGAGCACCATGAAAAAACAAGGGGAAAAAAAAGGATTACAAACAATGAGGATAACTTAAATTTACAGGAGAACCTAAAGGCATCAGATAAATGGACAGAGAAAGAACTCAAGGCATACCTGACTCAGATGGAATGGAATCTTAAAGAAGTCAAATGAAAATGAATTACATAAGCAGATTCAAGAAGCAAAAAATGAACTCTACCAGGAGATAGAGATTTAAAAAAAAATCAAACAGTAATTCTAGAAATGCAGGAAACCATAAACCAAATCAAAAACTCAAATGAGATTATTACAAATAGACTAGATCAAATAGAAGTCAGAATATCAGATAATGAAGACAAAGTTTATCAACTCGAAAAGACTATAGTCAATGCAGAAAGGCTGGTAAGAAACCACGAGCAAAACATCCAAGAGATATGGGATGTCATAAAAAAACCAAACTTAAGAGTCATTGGGATAGAAGAAGGTATAGAGGTCCAAACCAAAGGAATGAGCAACCTATTGAATGAAATAATCTTAGAAAACTTTCCAGAAATGAAAGATGGTATGGACTGCCAAATTCTAGAAGCCTACAGGACCCCAAACATACAAAATTGTAATAGACCAACTCCAAGACACATTATTATGAAGATATCCAACATACAGAACAAGGAGAGAATATTAAAAGCTACAATAGAAAGGATGCAGATTACATTCAGGGGTAAACCAATTAGATTAACAGCTGATTTTTCATCACAGACATTGAAAGCGAGAAGATCCTGGAACAACATATTTCAAACGATGAAAAATCATGAATTCCAACCAAGAATATTATATCCAGCAAAATTAAGCTTCAGGTTTAACAATGAAATTAAAATATTTCACGATAAACAAAAGTTAAAAGAATTCACAGCCAGAAAACCAGCACTGCAAAGCATTTTGAGCAAAACACTACAAGAGGAGGAAATGAAAAACAGCACCCAAAACTAACAGTGGGAGGTAACTCAGTAAAGGGGGGCGAATAACCAAAGAGGAAAAACAAGCCAAATTAAAATAAATAAATAAATAAACATGACTGGAAGTACAAACCATATATCAATAGTAACCCTAAACGTTAATGGCTTAAACTCACCAATCAAGCGACATAGGCTAGTAACTTGGATTAAAAAAATAGACCCAACAATATGCTGCCTTCAGGAGACTCATCTGACAGGAAAAGACATACACAGGTTGAAGGTGAAAGGTTGGGAAAAATCATACCA